>NC_057800.1:521003106-521303106 GCF_018294505.1 Triticum aestivum
GGTGGTTGAACAGGACCCCGTGATGTGGAGGGCTGGATGAACAGTAGACGGTGGAGGGGTGCCCGTGGAGGGGTGGTTGAACAGGACCCCGTGGTGTGGAGGGTTGGATGAACAGTAGACAATGGAGGGGTGGTTGAACAGTAGCCGGTGGAGTAGCGCGTGGTGGAGGCTGGATGAACAGGAGCCCATGGATGGATAGTCGCAGGTGGAGGCTGGAGGAGGTCGACGGTGGATGAACAGTAGCTTGTGGAGGCTGGAGGGGGTCGACGGTGGAGATGAACAGTATCCCGTGGAGTCCCATTTTGTGGTACGCCACACCCCTCCCGATGAACAGGACCCCCGTTTCGATCGTAGCGCTCCAACACAAGTCCGTTTCGTCCGTTTTGCGGTATGCCACACCCCTCCCGATCAATAGGACCCCCATTTCGATTGTAGGAGGTCAGTTTCCTCCGTTTTGCGGTAGCCAGACCCCTCCCGATGAACATGATCCCGCTTCGAACGTGGCTGGTCGAACACAAGGCCGTTTCCTCCATTTTGCGGTACGCCAAGCCTCATTTCCATCGCCTGTTCCGTCCAAGCCCTCCCGATGAACACGACGCATTCCGTTGCCTCCCCATGAACACGACGCATTCCGTTGCCTCCCCATGAACACGACGCATTCCGTTGCCTCCCCATGAACATGACGTATTCCGTTGCCTCCCCATGAACACGACGACGATGCTGTTTCTCCATTCCGACCCAGCCATGTACACGAGCCCTGGCCGTATGTATGCGCGAGTAGGCGTTCGAGACCCCGCCCGTATGTACACATACGTGGCCGTATTTTATTTCTTGCACCCTGGCCGCTGTACGTACGTGTAAATGCTAAGTGCGCGCCTCTACTACGACACGTGCGCGCCTCTACTACGACACGTGCGCGCCTCTACATCGACCAGTATGTATGTACACGTTCTCGACCAGAATGACAACTCTACGTATGCTTCGACCAGGTGGGTCCCGACTGTCAGGCACTTCCTTGCCGTCGAAGATGTAGCTGGTGGGTCCCAGCAGTCAGGGGGCGAATCGTTTTTTCCCGGACGCACTTCCTTGCATGCGAAGATGTAGCTGGTGGGTCCCAGTAGTCAGGGGGAAACGTTTTTTTCGCGAAATATGGTGGCCCGTCCGGTGGGTCCCGCTGTCAGGTGGAGGAATAATTATTTTGCATGTAATAAGGAGGCACTTCCTTGCTGCGGCCATTGACCCAGCTGTCAGCCTCTCCACGTACAGTCCACGTACGATGGAAGCCGTTCCTTGACCACGTTGACCACGCCGCGCCGAGAGCACCAGGGCGGTGGATGACGGCGAGGCCTAGGAAGGGGACAACATGGAGCCGGGGAAGACGCGGCAGTGGATGCCCACGCGTAGAGGAGTACGAGGATTCACTGGTTCACTGCGGTGTGAGGCTGCCATCGCTGCAGAATAACATGGGGTGTGGGTGAGTAGAGGGATGGCCTGGCCGGCGGTGGGAGTAGTAGGGGGCGGTGAGGCCTCCGCCGCATCACAGCCGACCACAGGAGGCAGGGGCACGAGGCACGACCGGCGCTGGTTTGGGCGGCTGGAGCAAGAAGACCAGAGGTTCAAGAAGCACTACGGCCGTTGGATGGACATCATACGGTCACTGGAGCTAGAATCGTGCATATTGACTAAGTTGACAAAGCCCTCCATCCCCGTCAACTTAGTAGGCCCACAAGTCAGCCTGCCACTATACTGGATCCCAGCTAACAGGGGGAGTATTCATTTTTTGTGCGTAATAAGGAGGCACTTCCTTGCGTGCGAAGATATAGCTGGTGGGTCCGAGCTGTCAGCGGGGGTAACGTTTTTTTCGCGAAATACAGAGGCCCTTTCGGTGGGTCCCTGATGTCAAGTGGAGGAATCATTATTTTCACGTAATAAGGAGGCATTTCCTTGCGTGCGGCCGTGGACCCATCTGTCGCCCTCTCCACGTAAAGTCCACTTCAGATGCATGTCGGTCGTTGACCATGTTGACCAGGCCGCGCCGAGAGCACCAGGGCGGTGGACGACAGCGAGGCCTAGGAAGGGAACGACACGGAGGCAGGGAAGACTCGGAAGTTGTTTCCCACGCGGAGTGGAGTATGACTGTATGAGGGTTTACTGGTTCGTCTGCCGTCGCCGGAGAATAACAGCAGGTGTGGGTGAGTAGAGGGATGGCTAGGCTAGCGATGGGAGTACGGTGGGGCGGTGAGGCCTGCGTGGCAGCAGAGCCGGCCGCGGGAAGGAGGGAGCAGGCAGTCTCGCCGGCGCCTGTTTGAGCGGCTGGAGCAGGAAGAGCATAGATTGAAGAAGCACGACGGCCGTTGGATGGCCACCCAACAGTCACTGCTTGTGCGTCAACCTTTTTTTTAGGAAAGCCTCAAATTTGTGGAAAACAGCATACAACCCATCTGTCATTATTTCTAATAATTTACAGCCCATTTGCTAATTATTAATGTTTTTTTGGAGCCCATATTCTTTTTGTTAGCATTACAGCCCATATTGTGGCCACGGTTAAAAAATTATACGAAATTTTCATATTTCGGTGCGGTCTGAACTGTTTTTAATCCCGAAATTTCGACTCACATTCAAACTGATTTTAAAAATAAATGTATACCAATATAAAATCCAACAAATTCTCCATGCATAAAAATTAATGTAATTTCAAATCTCGAAATGAAGAAAAGATATTTGAAACTAGTTGCCGGTTTGATGTGTTTTAAAAATGTACCGCCCATTTCTCATTACTGATGCTCGTCTTGAAAGATTTGCAGCCCAAGAGGCCTAACAAAGCGACTTACTTGGCAAATCACAAAAAACTGGGTTGTGGCCGTGGACCTAGCTGTCAGCCTCTCCACGTACAGTACTCTTCCGATGGAATGTCATTGACTATGTTGACCACGCCACGTCGAGAGCACCAAGGTGGTGGACGACAGCGAGGCCTAGGAAGGGGACGACGTGGAGTCGGGGAAGACACGGCAGTGGATGCCCACACGGAGAGGAGTATGAGGGTTCACTGTTTCGGCTGCGGTGTGAGGCTGTCGTCGCTGCAGGGCCTGACTAGTAGTGGGAGTAGTAGGGGGCGATGAGTCCTCATCGGCAGCACAGCCGGCCACTGGAGGCAGGAGCAGGCGGTCTCCCCGACGCTGGTTTGGGCGGCATGTGCAAGAAGAGCAGCGATTGAAGAAGCAGTAGGACCGTTTGATTCAAATCCAACGGTTACTGCTGCTAGAATCGTTTGTTGACTATGTTGACAAGCCCTGCATACGCGTCAACTTAGTAGGCCCACAGGTCAGCCTCCCAACCCGTGCGCCCCAGATGTCAGTGGGAGGAATCATTTTTTCGTGTAATAAGGAGGTAGTTGATTGCGTGCGGCTAGGCCAGCGGAGGGAGTAGGGTGGGCTGGGGAAGCATGCGCGGCATCACAGCGGGCCACAAGAGGAGGGAGCAGGCAGTCCGGCCAGCGCTAGTTTAGGCGGCTGGAGCAGGAAGATCAGAGATTGAAGAAGCACGTCAGCCGTTGGATGGACATCCAAAACTAACTGCTGCTAGAATCGTCGTGTTCACTCACAAAGCCTTGCGTAAACAAGTCAGCCTCGAAATCTGTGGTGTGTACAACCCATTTGCTATTATTTTTATAATTTTTACTCATTTTCTAATTCATATGTAATTTATTGCAGCCCATTTTCCATTTTTAGAATTGCTGGCCATTTTCTGGTCAGTACCAGGGTCAAAAAATTAACTAAATATGTGGGGAATTTTGAAAATTCGCAAATTTTTGCTAGGGAACGAAATATTCTTAATCCAAAAATTATTAGCCGTACTAAAACAAATTTAAAAATAAATTAGTACTATGTCATGTTAAATCCAATGAAATACGTATAAGATATCAGTGAAGAACAAAAACAAAAAAAGAAACTTATATCCCATTTGCTATAAATTTTTTGGAATTTTCAACCCCTTTTGATATTACTTTTAACAGACATTGACCAAACTCTTAAGCCAGGCCGGAATGCATCCCTCCTCGTCTTGAGAGATTTGCAGCCCAGTAATTCGGAGAAAACAAATAGGCCTAGCCTGGGTATTCTTCAAAAAGAAATACTGGGCTACCTATTTTCCCAAAGAACTGGTGCATGATCATTTAGCTTTATTTATTTATTTATTTATTTATGTTTAGGGGACCATGAGCATGTACCTGGGCCGGATTCATGTGAGAGCCTCCCTTCCAGTTAATTATGGGCTTCTCTATTGGGCCTTCATCAGTGGGCTGCATGTTATCAACAAGTGGAAAATGTGTTCCGAGTTTCAAAAAAAATGTGTACCGTACGATAAATAGTATGCGCTACGTACGGTACGGGGCACTAAAGGATCGAACCATGCAACGACTTCCAAAACATTGTGTTTGTCATTCTAACAACACATTTATTAAACCAACAGACGAAATATACTACTGATTGTACATTGAAAACAGCAGCAGCAACAACCAGGGCTGGGGGTGCAACAGAAGCAGTAAGTAGGCCAGAAGATTGAAGATGTAGCTCTCTCTTCCAAACCAAACATCAGCCATCATTACAAAAAGGGTTACCAAAAAAGAACAAGTGTATGCATCAAACTAAATAAAGATCCTACTGCACCAAGTGTACGCATCTAACTAACTGGCTCAGTCAGACGTTACTATTTATTAAGTTGTGGAGATTGGCTGACAGCTTGAACCAGATGGGTGCCTGACGGGGGAAACTCCAGCCAGCAGGTCGAAGTCTGATACTTGCAACCCTCTCTCCTACTTTGGGCTGCAGAGCGTGGCGGCACATACCAGGGTATGGTGCATGCAGAGACGCATGGTACGCTGTGTACACACAGTTTTGCCTGATGAACAAAACCGCGCTGCCATCATGATCCTTGCCGTCGGTTATCTCCTGGTTAATCGGATAATTTAGTCCGACAAACAGAGAGCGTGTACCAAGGCTACTTACCAGCCTCCAGTCAAAAATTCCTGAAGGCCCAGAGAAGCTGGGATCCTGCTCAAAGACCTTGCAGTGACTGTGATTGTATTCCGTGAAACAACACGTCCGGTACGTGCAAACGATCATCAATCTTTCGCCGTCGTCTGATCGAGCCAGGAACCACCTGCAACTGCCATGTCGCTTTTCTTTGAAAGGTTCTGGGATTAGGAAGGGTAGGGACACCAGGCGGCCGACAACATCATATCAAATTGGTGTCAGATAAAAAAGGGCTCTTGTTTTAGTCAATCTTAATAACAGCATGTTATGAGCATGAATATTTTTTTAGCAAATGTTGACAGTAATATAAGCAAGCCATCATGATATCATAGGAAAGTAACATGCTGCTGTAACAGCCGTTTGTAGCCATGACTGGAGTAGGCCAGCAATACGTCCAGCCATAGAAGGAGTCGACAGCGTAAATGAAGCCCTTGTGTTCAATGGCATCAAAGAACCATGGAGGATGTATGATCCTGCGATGGACGTGCAAATTTATCTACTTACCGCAGTGACCTGTCAGATAGGCGAGACCGCGGTTGAAGAACGCAATTAGCCTGAAGTCTTTATAATTCGCAGATCTTGTGGGCACTTGGCAAATTACAACCTTGAGCAAATAAAACTTGGTATCATGTTGGCTACTGTCAGATTCCAAGTATTCTGGGCCGCGGTGCCAAAGCAGTGCAGTGTTAATCGAAGGAAGGGGGATCAATCGCCGGGTGTAGACCTCCACGAGCATCCAGCTACCGCGACCATCGACGAGCACCATCCAAGACGTGTTCATGCCGACCCAGTACATACCGTTAATGTAGTTGAGGCTGATGGGGATCGGATCACAGTCAAGGGGGTTGATGCTCGCCACCCTACGATCATTATGTTGCGTGACACGCCGTTTCTGAAGATCAGGCGGCATCAGCAAGCAAGGAGCTGTCTTAAAAAGCTCCGGCCCGAGGGCTTTGAGTAAACGGTACAGCCCCGACGAGCATGCGGCGAGCGGCATGGTACTGAGATTGTCCACACGCGAAACAATGAGCTTGATTACCTCTGTGGGGAGCGAATTCCAGCCACTCATTCGGCGGACGCTGCTCGGTTATGCCATTGTTTGTGCTTGGGTTTCGGACGAGGGGGGGGAGGCGCCTTAGCGGGGATGGAAGATTGGACGAGATTATGTGCGGACAAAGATGGAGAAGCGAATATGTGCTGCGGGAAGTGGACAGGTGATACGTCTCCAACGTATCTATAATTTTTGATTGCTCCATGCTATATTATCTACTGTTTTGGACTATATTGGGCTTTATTTTCCACTTTTATATTATTTTTGGGATTAACCTATTAACCGGAGGCCCAGCCCAGAATTGCTGTTTTTTTTGCCTATTTCAGTGTTTCGAAGAAATGGAATATCAAACGAAGTCCAACCAGAATGAAACCTTCGGGAACGTGATTTTCTCACCGAACCTGATCCAGGAGACTTGGACCCTACGCCAAGGCATCAGAGAGGCGGTCACGAGGGTGGGGGCGCCCCCCCAGGGCGCGCCCCCTGCCTCGTGGGCCCCTCAATGCTCCACCGATGTACTCCTTCCTCCTATATATACTTATGTACCCCCAAACGAACAGAGACCGAGCCAAAAACCTAATTCCACCACCGCAACTTTCTGTATCCACGAGATCCCATCTTGGGCCCTGTTCCGGAGCTCCGCCGGAGAGGGCCGTCATCACGGAGAGCTTCTACATCATCATAGCCTCTCTGATGGAGTCTGAGTAGTTTACCTCAGACCTTTGGGTCCATAGTTAGTAGCTAGATGGCTTCTTCTCTCCTTTTGGATCTTAATACAAAGTTCTCCCCCTCTCTCGTGGAGATCTATTCGATGTAATCTTCTTTTTGCGATGTGTTTGTTGAGACCGATGAATTTTGGGTTTATGATCAAGTCTATCTATGGATAATATTTGAATCTTCTCTGAATTCTTGTATGTATGATTGGTTATCTTTGCAAGTCTCTTCAAATTATCCGTTTGGTTTGGCCAACTAGATTGGTAGTTCTTGCCATGGGAGAAGTGCTTAGCTTTGGGTTTGATCTTGCGGTGTCCTTTCCCAATGATAGAAGGGGCAGCAAGGCACGTATTGCATCGTTGCCATCGAGGATAACAAGATGGGGTTTGATCTTGCTTAAGGCGTTACTCTGTTTTTAACTTAATACTCTAGATGCATGCTGGATAGCGGTCGATGAGTGGAGTAATAGTAGTAGATGCAGAATCGTTTCGGTCTACTTGTCACGGATGTGATTCCTATATACATGAGCATGCCTAGATATTCTCATAACTATGCTCAATTTTGTCAATTGCTCAACAGTAATTTGTTCACCCACTGTAGAATACTTATGCTCTTGAGAGAAGCCACTAGTGAAACCTATGGCCCCCGAGTCTATTCTCATCATATTAATCTTCATCACTTTAATCTTCCTTTGCTTTTTTACTTTGCCTTTACTTTTTTACTTTGCATCTTTATACCAAAAATACCAAAAATATTATATCTATCAGATCTCACTCTCGTAAGTGACCGTGAAGGGATTGACAACCCCTAATCGCGTTGGTTGTGAGTAGCTATCGTCTTGTGCAGGTATGAGGGACTTGAGCGTGGCCTCCTACTGGATTGATACCTTGGTTCTCAAAAACTAAGGGAAATACTTACGCTACTCTGCTGCATCATCCCTTCCTCTTCGGGGAAAACCAACGCAAGCTCAAGAGGTAGCAACAGGTGATGATGACTACAGCATGCCGCTTGACTTACGAGACACATACCAGCATCATAGGGTCATGTTGATGCCAGACAACTTGCTTGAGTGATCACAGTACTGGTACTCCCTACAATGCTATGCCCTAACTTTCTTGAGTAGAGTAGTAGAGTAGGACTCTGCTCTACTACTAGCACCGGAGGAGTAGTATATTCTAATCTAAAATAGTTACAAATTTCAATGCCCGAGCGTGGAACGACTACGAACCATGCTCAAAGACCGTGTCTACGTGGTGTTTGGACATGGGCGACAACCTCAACACCAACGGTGCAGCTCCCGTTGCACCGTATGTGTTTCTGTCCTTCCTGTTCGAAATCGTGGTAAAATTCAGTTTTCTACTCTGTATGCTACTACTATGCTAGTCCACATGATTAGTTGCGAACGACGACTTCTTCCCCGACCTCGGCAACCTCATCCTCGACGACATGGGCGACAACGTCAACGCCAGCAACCAGTGAGATACAGGGTGTAGGAAGCGGTTTGGGAATTTGCATGCATTTCCAACCAGTGAGATACTCCGTACAAAGTACGACAAAGAAATAACCACAGAGAAGGAAGCTAAAAGTAAACAATCAAACGAGCATTTATGCTTTTGTTTTGCATTGAATCGTTTCACAAGCTTGACTAGTGTTGTTTTTCTACTTTTACAAAATCCGCATCGTAATGTTAAAACGTGCATTTGCACGTACATAAGTAATAGCAGTACTCCCTCCGTCTAGGTGTATAAGTCTTCCCTCCTTCTTGGTCACGGTGCACAACTGAAGATGATTTATTGACCTGGATGGAGGGAGTAGCACATTCTGCAAGCATATATCGAGAGAGACGTGTAGTGCGATAGTGTAAAAATTTACTCGTATATGAGACCAGATCTCACGGTTAGCAGGTGAGACCCGTCCTGATGGATGACACGTGGCTTTTAACTGGGGGTGGGGGATGCTTTGTGATTTGTGAATGCCACGTGTCATCCATCAGGATGGGTCTCGCGTGAGACCTGGTCTCATAGAATTCTTTTCCTGCGATAGTATATAGTAAAGTTTGTGCTATATGCACGTACTTGCAAAATGCGTACGAATACACAAGGTTTCCAAACTTTCGTTTTCACATACTTAATTAAGGACGCTAAAAATTCCTGAACGTTCGGGATTTATCATTTGCATCCCAAAACTAATGAGATTGCCTTACAAAACAAAAATTATACTCCTCCTAAAAGCCATGGCGCTTGCAGGAGCGCTTGTGGCGCGCCACGAGTGCCCTGGTGCGCGGCCGTTTCCCAGCGCACCGACACAACGCCTCTTCCTTAGCCTTGCAACTCGCGAGGTGTTGATTGGCGGCTTGCCAGCGGGCGAGCGCGATCTCACCAGTGTGGTGATCCGGCGCCAACAGGTACTCCTCCTCGCTGGAAGCGTGCACCCGGTCCACGTACCGCCAAGCGTAGATGAGGCGCTTGGGCCCGACTGCACTCAGGGCGTCGGCACGGGCGTCCTCCGGCACCATCACGGCCCTCGCATGAGCCTTCTGCCAAAGAGCCAATTACCTGACTCTCTCGGACATGACATAGGCCTCCCAAGCGGCTTGTTCCGCGGTGCGCTTCTCTTCCTCGGCCTTCTTCTCCGCCTCTATTTTGGCGCGCTCTACTGCAGGCAAAGCCTCCTGTCGGTGTCAAAACCGGTGGATCTCGGGGAGGGGGTCCCGAACTGTGCGTCTAGGCTGGATGGTAACAGGAGGCAAGGGACACGAAGTTTTATCCAGGTTCGGGCCCTCTCGATGGAGGTAAAACCCTATGTCCTGCTTGATTAATATTGATGATATGGGTAGTACAAGAGTAGATCTACCACGAGATCAGAGAGGCTAAACCCTAGAATCTAGCCTACGCTATGATTGTTGTTGTGTATGTTGTCCTATGGACTAAAACCCTCCAGTTTATATAGACACCGGAGAGGGTTAGGGTTACACAAAGTCGGTTACAATGGTAGGAGATCTACATATCCGTATCGCCAAGCTTGCCTTCCACGCCAAGGAAAGTCCCTTCCGGACACGGGACGAAGTCTTCAATTTTGTATCTTCATAGTCCAGGAGTCCGGCGGAATGTATAGTCCGGCCATCCGGACACCCCCTAATCCAGGACTCCTTCAGTAGCCCCTGAACCAGGCTTCAATGACGACGAGTCCGGCGCACAAATTGTCTTCGGCATTGCAAGGCGGGTTCCTCCTCCAAGTACTTCATAGAAGATTTTGAACACAAAGATAGTGTCCGGCTCTGCAAAATAAGTTTCCACATATTGCCATAGAGAGAATAATATTTACAAAAATCTAATCTGATGACGTATTCCATAGTGTGACACACCATGGCCAAGCTTTTATTCGAATCGTTTTATTATGCCACCTCAGCGCGTCATGCGAGGCGGCTTCCTTGGCACGTCTTGTTAAAGCAGAGATCATGTCCCCTTATTCCGGGATTCTCATCAATACGAGTGTGGGTAACCCAACCGCGCCATTGATTACGGCGCTTGGAGATAAGCGAGTTTTACCAGGCTGGTGGGGACACGTAGTTGTGTCCACCCATATAAGGGGATAAGGATCCACCTTTTCACCTACGCCTTCTTCCTCCTTTGCCTATCCATTCTCGCGCACTCGAGCTCCAATGCCCAAGTCCGCACTCCCCACCTCAACCTTCTCCAGCCATGTCCGGAGCGGGAGGCAAGTGGATGGTCTCCTCCGTCACGGAGGGACATATCAAAAAACTGAGGAAGGCCGGATACTTGTCTAACGACATGGCGTACCGGCTTCCCGAAAAGGGGCAGCTCATCCCCACCCCTAGGCCTCATGAGAGGGTGGTGTTCCTCCCCCATTTCCTCCACGGACTGGGCTTCCCTCTCCACCCATTTGTCCAGGGGCTCATGTTCTACTATGGCCTGGATTTCCATGATCTGGCCCCGAACTTTGTCCTCAACATCTCGGAGTCGTGTGCGAGGCTTTCCTCCGCATCCGCCCCCATTTCGGCCTATGGCTCAAGACTTTCAACGTCAAGCCGAAGGTGGTGCGCGGCAACCAGGCGGAGTGCGGAGGCACCATGGTGGGCAAGATGCCCAACGTCTTATGGCTCGAGGGCTCCTTTGTGGAGACCCTGAAGGGGTGGCAATCGGGGTGGTTTTACATCACCGAGCCGCGCGACCCCGAATGGGTCCCATCCCCCGAGTTTCGATCCGGACCCCCTACGCGGCTCACCTCCTGGAAGGAAACGGGCTTGTCGTGGGATAAAAAAGGAGAGCTAACCGGACTCCGAACATGCGTCCAAACCCTGGTGGACAAGAAGCTCAAACTTGTCAACGTAGTCTAGGTCATGCTCATCCACCTGATCCTCCCATGTCAACAACGGGCTTTCAACCTGTGGGAGTTCTACCCGGCGCGACATCGAACTCTGAGCAGGCTCTTCGACACGACATACGAAGATGCCTGGAAGGTGCTTTTCAAGGGCGCCGAGGCCCCCGCATCCGCTACCGATTCAGTACGCAGCGTCACGCTCATGTGGTAAGCTGTTTTTTCCTTTTATAGGTTATTAGTTTTTCATAGTTTGACTCCATGCGGGATCTAAGCCCCCTTACCTTTGATAGGATTAGCAGGAGACGTCTGCACAGATCAATTGTCTGGCTCCTTTGCCCGAAGGCCTAGCGAACGCTCATTTGGCGAAGCTGCTGGTTCCGGCACCCTATGTGGTGCCGGAGAAGAAGGCCATGAAGAAGGCCATGGGGACTCGAAAGAGTGCCCGACGCCAGGATGTGTCGGATCCATCATCCGACGGTTCCGAGGCGCACTCCTCCCATGAAGACGAGGAGGAAGAAGGCAAGACCTCTCCCCCTCCAGCGAGAGGAGAGAAGAAAAGGAAGGCCGCCCCAACTGGGGAGGCCGAAGGGTCCGAGAAGGGGAAAACCCTTCCTCCGGACTATTCCACTGATGCCGACGACGGCGGAGAGGAGTGGCCGCCCAGGGCCAAGCCCCTGGCAAAATCGTAAGTATCCGGATACCATAGTAATTCATGGTATTCGTTTATTGCACAGCTTTCCCTTATGTTGAATATGTTTATGCAGCCCACCCAAAGACCGGCTCAACACGTCGTTGAGCGGCTCACTGGACTCGTCGGATGTGAACTGGCTTCCGACGGCTTCCTCCCCCCGCCCTACGTACGACACCGAAGTGTTGTCCCAACAGGTTCCAAGCCGGGAGGAGGTGGTCCTGGAGGCGCCGCAAGGCGACCTCCCGGACTCCCGGAGTAAAGGGGATGAAACCCCCCAGGGCTCCAAGTCCGGCTCTAGGCCGGACACCGCTCCGGAACCTTCAAAGGTTCCAGAGTCCGGCGGGGGACCTCCTTCCAAGAGGAGCAAGCCCACCATGCCGGTGACCCCCGTCCAACCGGAGGCGCCGGACAATATGTTGGAGGCGCTCCAAGGCGCCTCCATCGACGAGGAGCACCGCACCATTATGAGTGCGGTGGTCTAGAAGGTTCAGTCCGCCAAGAGCGGACTGACTGAAGCTTGTACTAGCCTTTTAACAGGCTTTGAGGTAAGTAAAGAATGTATAAATAATATTACTGCATAGACAGTAGCCCCTGATGCTCTGTTTGGCGTTCGGGAAGAAAAGCCGAATAGAGGATCAAATAAAATTTGCAGGAGTCTAACAAAAAGGAGTCAATATGCATATGCAGGCTTCTCTGCTTGCGTCTGCCGCACTGACTGCGGAAGAGCCTCGAGTGGTCCGAGCAAGAGCTCGGGTGTTCCAAGAAGCAGCTCGAGGACAATGAAGGTAAGAAATACCTTGTTTAAACATATATAAAAAGGTACGATTGCAAAAAATGACAGGATTATCGTGGCTATTGTAGGGGCCACGTCTGAGGTGGCGACCCTTAAGCAAGAGCTGGTCGAGGTCGAGAAGAGGGCGGCCACGGAGCGCACCGAGCGGCAGAGGTACGAGGCCCAGGTTGGCAAGGTGCAGCAAGAGCTCCGGGTTCTCATGAAAAAACATGAGAGTTTGGATCTTGACTCAAAGACGCGAGCGTCCAAGCTCGCGGCGGCTATTGAAAATGCCAAGTCTGCCAAGGCTGAATCCCAGAAGACCCTCCAGGAGTTGGATGAGGTGAAGAAGATAGCGGCGGGTAAGGCATTCTTTATGCAAAGCAAACACATAAACGTGAGTTACTTGTTACTTACCTGAATCCGGAGCTCTCCAGGAGCGTTCGCAGATCTTCCCCGGAGTGTGTCCGATGCCGCCGCATTCTATCGAGCCGAGGAGGGCAGCTCGACAGAGAAGGTGTTCTAATCTTAGTATGCTGAGGCCGGACACCCCGTGCCTCTGAGCGACCAGCTGAAGCAACTGGTCGAGCTCCACAAGGCGGCCGAACAGGCCATGAAGGGCCTCATAGTTCGGCTGTGGCCTGGAGAGGCTCTGCCTGAGGGCTATTTCGGGCTGGTGCGGCGGCTGGTGGTGGCATGTCCAAGGCTCGAAGTCATCAAGCGCTCCGTCTGCATTGAAGGTGCCCGTAGGGCCCTTGCCCATGCTAAAGTGCACTGGGGCAAGCTGGATGCTGAGAAGCTTGTGAAGGACGGGCCACCGCCGGGGAAAGAGCATCGCAAGCCCGAGAATTATTGTAAGGATGTTCTGAAGGGTGCCTGCCTTGTGGCGGATGAATGTTCTAGGGATGTAATTTTTGAGTGAAACTTGCTCGTTTTGTCCTGTGCGCTGAAAACTTATTCATATGCGTAAGCAATGCTGTTGGAATTTAAAATATTACCTTCTGTGCGGCTGTTTATCAATTCTGAGAGATGGCAAGTCGTCGGCTTCTGCCCCGTGCCGCTAATGCTGGGGTGTTCGGGGATAAACCTGAGCGCTCTTTTTCCCATGTTTGGGTCCTTCGAGGGAGGTGCTCAGCCCAACGAACAAGGCAATCGGACTATAACACGTGAACACTCTCACTTAGCCATAGAATTCTATAATTTTAAATTTCGGCGAAGTCCCTGGTATTCGGAAGATCGAGTTTGGGGCGCTATCCACGCCTTGGCCGGACAGAGCCGACTCCTCGCTCTAAGCGGCATAAGTCTTTAGGGACTCGAAAAACCTCTCGAACAGCGACCAGCTCTCGCTTCATCATGATAGTCAGTTTTAGCTTTCTCCACCGAGGTGCTCGACCCAGCTCAACTGGGGCACAATCGCAGTGGTTCTCCTAGTACTACCTTAGCCGATATAGCGGAACGTAAGGCACCAAAACATAAGAGCCTGGAAAACCCAACTATTAACCCAAGACATGATTCAGAGCCGATGCATATAATTCTATAAGTTCGGGGTGCCGCACTTGTTAAAGTGTTTGGACTTCTCACACCATATTGAAGGGTACTAAAGCCCCTGGCGTATTTTGGCCATAGAAAAGTGTACGGGTGCAACATGTCGTTAAGGAACATATATTTGTAAAAAAAAGTAATGCAAAAATAGACAAAAGCTATGCATTGTTTATTAAAAAAGGGCTGCAATCAAAGCAGAACGATGCAAATAATGCGATAAGCAAAAGGTTGGACTATTTTAACATGTCCGTTCCAGGGGCAGGCTGCGGAATGGTATGCGAAACAGGTATACTGCTCGTGATAGAGACCACCTGGGAGTTCCATAATGCGGCATGGCTTGTCTGCTTCCCTGGTTCTTGCATCGTTTGTGCGGCAATTGAACTGCCGAACAGGCCACACCACTATACCCATACTTCACTGGCCACACCACTAGCCCCACCACACAGGACCTACACTCCAGCAAAAGGTATACCGATTTCATTTGCCATAGCACCAGATGTACCACAGAAAAATCCCACTCCGGCAAAAAGTACAGCAAGTCCACCGGCCGAAGACCTATCCCAACTACAGAGATGGCCAATTCCTGCAGATTGGAACCCCATTCCATTTATTCCCAGTTTAAAAAGACAATGCTTTCAATGTTGTTAGGGACTACGTGCATATATTCCCATCATGGGAAGATTATTGTGAAGACAAACACCATTTTCACATCTTCCTGTCCAACTTACGTGTAAGTGCTATTATTCATGGCTATTATTTTCCTGTTTTTTGCTGATTGAACACATCAATGATTTACATTACATTGTTGTAAGTAGGCGAGGGTCAATCTGGATAGTCACGACGAGCAAAGCTTGCTTGTGCTTTTCAAGGAAGCATTGCAGCAGTATCGGTGTTACCTGAGGAAATCACACTTTGATGGCAAGTCTATAAACGAATTCCTGGTGAAGTCTCCTGTGCTAAATTTAGAAGACATTGAATGGAAAAACCTTGTTATGCACTGGTCTCATTCCCAGGATGAGGTACTGTCTATGAAATCACATGACAATTTGAACTTCTACTTTTCCGCATGTGCCTTACGGATCTTTTTTGCAGGAAATCTGCTCGAAGAAGAATTCCGGTTTGACAAGAACGACATGATATCTCTAATATGATGCCCGCTGTTTTGCTCTTGTTAGTACCTGTTGTCCTGTATCACTGTACTTGCATACATACCTGGTTCATTATGTGACAGCAGTATGCATGATAGCTAGCTTATCAATCGTTCGCTCCAAATTATTTGATCTGTATGAATGGTTACATTAGTGTAGAATATATCCAATGCTAATGTTTTTTTAGCTCTACATTGTTCTTGTAAGTACATGATGTCCTTTATCAGTGTACTTATAATGATAGGTAGTTGTTCACGTACCATCACTCTGCAGCTTATTTTCCTTTGCCCTCCATTTTCTACACATCATATCTATATTTACTCTTACCATAAGGTTGGTACTGAAGAGTTTAGCTGTGCATTGCTCTTGGTTGTACCTTTTGCCTGTATCGCTGCACTTTCATTTATAGCTACTTGGTTATGTAGCATCACTCTTCATCTTATCTTAAATATTCTCCATTTTCTCATATATTATCACATATATATTTACTCTTAACAAAATGTAGAATAAAGGCAATGCCTTTGAAGAAGATTCTATGGTAAACTTCTTGAATTGCCCCCCCCCATCAGCATGGACAAGGCCTTTATAGAGCATGTCTTCACCAATAATGTAAGTTTGTCCATCTCAAGCCTTCAAACTTTGTTGTATATATTTGGTTAGGCATGACTGCAACAGCTGTTTATTTTTGGTGTTTGCATCAAATTGCTTGTTTAAAGTTTATTATATGTAGTTCATAAACAAAAGTTCGACCTTTCTCAATTTAAGTTTTCAGTTGTATAACCAAGTTCCTTCTTCATACCATGTAAATTAAACTATACAGAGCAAGTGATCTTCTTTTGCACTGCATGTATTCTTCTGTTCTTCATCTGTAATCTAGTGGTGTGGTGAACCTACCCACTACAGCACAATGTCATATTCTGCAATGTCTTAACTATGAAAAATGTCATATCATTCTACTATTATTTAAACCGTCTCTTTATTCGTCGGTAAGACATGTGATGAATTGTCAGCACTGATACTTCTATGTGCAAAACCTATCATCTATCTGCTTGTTTATCTTTCAGAGTGAGGAAGATATAAGTGTTGAACAAGCGCAGTCTCATCATCTTGCTCAGCTGCTTGCGCTGCAGCTCCCCAGCATGGCTAACCTTTCTTGAACTCTATTGAAGTGCTGTCGGTTTTGTATATTATTTTGTCGGCGTGTTTATTTGCACTGGTGGTGATCTTTGATGCCCAGTGTATGTAATATGCTGTCTGCTTGTGCTTTATTATCATAGTGGAAAACTTTGATGCCCAGTGGATGTAATATGCAGTAATTTCTTTATTGTATAGTATAGGTTTTTTCTTATTCACGATGCTGCGGTTATTTTACTGTATATATATCATGTCTTCGTAGTAAACCGGCCAAACCGTAAAATTACGGTACATAATCGGGCTATCATGCAATCACGATGTAGGTTGGGCCTGAAACGTGCTGATCAGCTCACGGGCCGCCAGTAGCCCAAAATGAACCCCGGCACATGATTGTGCGAATCAAATCACGGGCTTTTAATAGGCCAAAAAATTGTCTTGGTCCTTGTTTGGCCCAATCAGATATCGGCTGTGAGCAGGCCGGCTGCAAACTAGGCCGTAGTTAGGCCCAACTATATGACGGGCTTTTAATAGGCTGAAATTAATATAGGGCCGAAATGTTAAACAGGCCCTTAACAGGCCAAAACTAATATCAAGCCGAATTACTAAGTCGGCCTTTAGCAAGTGGGCCCAAAAGCATAGTGTCCGGTTGACTGGCCGAATCTGATATGGGCCATAATTAGGCCCAAAACCTCTTAAAGGGCCGGACCTGATCTGGGCCGTAATTTGGCCTAGAACGTGGTAGGCTTTTAACGAGCCAGATCTCATATGGGCCACTATTAGGCCCGGAGCGTGGCATGCCATTAATACACCGTATCAAATATGGGCCGACATTTGGCCCAAAACATGGCAACCAGTTAACGGGCCGGCCTATTAGGGTCGTCAAAATCTTGTGGGCCTACAGCTGGGCCGGCCCATTAATGTCAGCGAAATCTCGTGGGCCTTTAGCTGGGCTGGCCCATTATGATCCGCAAGAATTTTGTGGGCCTTTACCTGGGTCGGCCTATTATGACACACAAAAATCTTGTGGGCCTGTACCTGGGCCGGCCCATTATGGCCCGCGAAATCTTGTGGGCCTTCAGCTGGGCCAGCCCATTATGGTCCGCAAAATATCGTGGGCCTTTAGCTGGGCCGGCCCATTATGGTCCATAAAATCTTGTGGGCCTTTAGTTGGGCCGGCCCATTTAAACTTGTTGGGCCGTGCCACGTGTCGACGTATCATAGGCGCCTTCTGTCCAGTGAGTGGATGATATCTGTCCCGACGATGAGCCGGCACGTGTTTCCTCTAGCCAATGATGATTTTACACATGGAAAATCCCCATTGGTCGGGGCTGTTAACGGGTTATCGGATCCAAAACCCGACCCGATAGCTTAACGGCGTTCCGTTACGGTGGATGCCATGTGTCGGTCACCCTTGATAAAAGCACTTCTGTGACGCGCGATTTATCGTCATGGAAGTGGACACTTCCGTGATTATATTTTTGGTAATGTCATGGAACACTTCTACAACAACACAGGTATGACTATCTTGATTCTGTCATAAATTTGTCATGGATGTACATGCATGACAAAAAAAGTGACCTACTGTGACAAACACGTATCATCATGGAAGTGTATTTTTTTGTAGTGTTACAGGCATCCTTGAAGAGAGTAGGCCAATTAAAACCAGATTGCAGTACCTTATGTGCAGTTCTATCTCCAGCATGGTGTCCTCCATAAGCTTCAGAGTGACAGTTGCAAAGGATCTGTTCCGGTTCATGCTCAGGTACACAACGTCTAATAACACCATCTACTCCTTCTTTATAAAGATGTGGGTCATCCCAAAAGTAATGCCTCAAATCATAGAAGAACCTTTTCTTTTGCTGGTATGTGAAACTAGGTGGTATAAACTTAGCAACAATGTAATTAGCATAATCAGCATACCATGGAGTAGTATGAGAAGCATTTATGACATTTAATTGCTCATCAGGAAAACTATCATCAATAGGTAGTGGGTCATCAAGCACATTTTCTAACCTAGACAAGTTGTCTGCAACGGGGTTCTCAGCTTCTTTTCTATCGACAATATGCAAATCAAATTCTTGTAGCAAGAGAACCCATCTAATAAGTCTAGGTTTAGCATCTTTCTTTTCCATAAAATATTTAATAGCAGCATGATCAGTGTGAATAGTTACTTTAGAATCAACAATATAAGGTCTAAACTTATCACAGGCAAATACAACTACTAAGAATTCTTTTTCAGTGGTAGCATAATTTCTTTGAGCATTCTCTAGAGTTTTACTAGCATATTGAATAACATTTAGTTTCTTATCAACACTTTGTCCTAGAACATCACCTACAGCATAATCACTAGCATCACACATAATTTCAAAGGGTAAATTCCAATCAGGTGGCTGAACAATAGGTGCAGAAACCAATGCTTTCTTAAGTATTTCAAATTCTTCTACACAATCATCATCAAAGACAAATGGTATATCTTTTTGTAATAAATTAGTCAGAGGCCGAGAGATTTTTGAGAAGTCCTTAATGAACCTCCTATAAAATCTGGCATGACCAAGAAAACTTCTTATACCTTTGATGTCCTTGGGACATGGCATCTTTTCAATAGCATCAACCTTGGCTTTATCAACTTCAGTACCTCTTTCAGAAACTTTATGCCCCAAGACAATACCTTCATTAACCATAAAGTGGCACTTTTCCCAATTCAAGACAAGATTAGTTTCTTCACATCTCTACAAAACTCGATCAAGGTTGCTCAAGCAGTCATCAAAAGAAATTCCATAGACGGAAAAGTCGTCCATGAAAACCTCACAAATCTTTTCACAAAAGTCAGAGAATATAGCCATCATGCATCTTTGAAAGGTAGCAGGTGCATTACATAAACCAAAAGGCATACGTCTATAAGCAAAAGTACCAAAAGGGCATGTAAAAGTAGTCTTTGGTTGATCTTTGGCTGACACAGGTATTTGAGAGAAACCAGAATAACCATCTAGAAAGCAAAAATGTGTATGTTTAGATAATCTTTCTAGCATTTGATCGATAAAAGGTAAGGGGTAATGATCCTTTTTAGTAGCCTTATTTAATTTGCGGAAATCAATTACCATCCTATAACCTGTAATAATTCCTTGAGGAATCAATTCATCTTTATCATTAGGAACAACAGTAATACCTCCTTTCTTAGGGACACAATGGACAGGGCTTACCCACTGACTGTCAGCAACGGGATAAATTATACCTGCCTCAAGGAGCTTTAGTATCTCCTTTCTTACCACTTCTTTCATTTTAGGATTCAGCCGGCGTTGATGATCACAAACTGGTTTAGCATCTTCTTCCAAATTAATTTTATGTTGAGATAGAGTAGGACTAATGCCCTTAATATCATCAAGAGTATACCCAATAGCAGCACGGTGCTTCTTCAGAGTTTTCAATAATCTCTCTTCTTCATGCTCTGAAAGGTTAGCACTAATAATAACAGGATATATCCTTTTCTCATCAAGATAAGCATATTTAAGGGTATCAGGTAACGGTTTAAGCTCAAACATGGGATCACCCTTGGGTGGAGGAGGATCCCCTAGGATTTCAACAGGTAAATTATTTTTTAGAATTGGTTCCTGTTTAAAGAATACTTCATCTAATTCCCTTCTTTCATTCATAAACATATCGTTTTCATGGTCTAACAAATATTGTTCTAAAGGATCACTAGGAGGTACAGCAATAGAAGCAAGACCAATAATTTCATCCTTACTAGGTAATTCTTCTTCACGGTGTTGTCTACTAAATTTAGAAAAATTAAATTCATGAGTCATATCATCTAAACCGACAGTAACAACAACATCTCTTTTGCAATCTATGGTAGCATTAACAGTATTTAAGAAGGGTCTACCAAATATAATGGGACAAACGCTATCTGGTGGGGAACCAAGAACAAGAAAATCAGAAGGATATTTAGTTTTCCCACACAAGACTTCAACATATCTAACAATTCCCATTGGAGAAATAGTATCTCTATTGGCAAGTTTAATTGTGACATCAATATCTTCCATCTCAGCAGGTGCAATATCATGCATAACTTCTTTGTATAAGGAATAAGGTATTGCACTAGCACTAATACCCATATCACATAAGCCATGATAACAATGATCTCCTATTTTAACAGAAATAACAGGCATGCCTACTACAGGTCTAGGTTTATCTTTATCATGGGGTTTAGCAATTCTAGCAGTTTCATTATAGAAATAAATAACATGCCCATCAATATTATCAGACAAGAGATCTTCAACCATAGCAATATTAGGTTCAACTTTAACTTGCTTAGGAGGTGTATATGTTTTAATATTGCTTTTACGAACCACTGTTGAAGCTTTAGCATGATCCTTTATCCTAACAGGGAAAGGTGGTTTCTCAACATAAGTAGGAACAATAGGATCATTATAAGTAATAGTCTTTTCTTCAACTTTAATAGGTGCAGCTACTTTTACTTCTATGGGAGGATGATATTTAAACCACTTCTCCTTGGGGAGATCAACATAAGTAGCAAAAGATGCACAGAAAGAAGCTACTATCTCAGAGTCAAGTCCATATTTAGTGCTAAATTTACAAAAAATATCGGTATCCATAAAAGATTTAACACAATCAAAACTAGGTGTCATACATGACTCCTTACCATTGTCGAGGTCCCAATCTTCAGAGTTGCGTTTAATTCTTTCCAATAAATCCCATTTGAATTCAATAGTCTTCATCATAAAAGAGCCAGCACAAGAAGTATCAAGCATGGTGCGATCGTTACTAGATAGTCGAGCATAAAATTTTTGAATAATCATTTCTCTTGAGAGCTCATGATTGGGCATGAATATAACATTGATTTAAGTCTCCCCCAAGCTTGAGCGATGCTTTCTCCGTCGCGAGGCCAAAAATTATATGTATATATATATAATTGCGATCACGATGAACAAGATGCATAGGATAAAACTTCTGATGAAATTCCAATTTCAATCGTTTGTAATTCCAAGACCTCATATCATCACATAGCCTATACCATGTCGATGCATCTCCCCTCAAAGATAAGGGAAAGACCTTCTTCTTAACAACATCTCCGGGTACACCTGCAAGCTTAAATAATCCACAAACTTGATCCACATATATCAGATGTTCATCAGGATGTTTTGTTCCATCTCCTAGAAAAGGATTAGCTAGCAGTTTTTCTATCATACCCGAAGGAACTTCAAAGCAAGCATTTTCATTTTCATTTTCAGTAGGTTGAGGAGCAACTCTTTACTCTACTGGTTGGGGTGAAGATACCCCGAACAAGCCCCTCAGAGGATTACCTTCCATGGTAACAAGTGACAGTAAATTTCAGCACACTATATAAATTTTTCCTTACCAAATTCCACCTACCAAAGGCGCTTCACTCCCCGGCAACGGCGCTAGAAAAGAGTCTTGATGACCCACAAGTATAGGGGATCTAACGTAGTCCTTTCGATAAGTAAGAGTGTCGAACCCAACGAGGAGCAGAAGGAAATGATAAGCGGTTTCCAGCAAGGTATTCTCTGCAAGTACTGAAATAAGTGGTAACAGATAGTTTTGTGATAGGATAATTTGTAATGAGCAACAAGTAACAAAAGTAAATAAGTGCAGCAAGGTGGCCCAATCCTTTTGTAGCAAAGGACAAGTCTGGACAAACTCTTATATGATGTAGAGCGCTCCCGAGGACATATGGGAATATCGTCAAGCTAGTTTTCATCACGTTCATATGATTCGCGTTTGGTACTTTGATAATTTGGTATGTGGGTGGACCGGTGCTTGGGTGTTTTCCTTACTTGGACAAAAATCCCACTTATGATTAACCTCTATTGCAAGCATCCGCAAATACAACAAAAGTATTAAGGTAAACCTAACCATGGCATGAAACATATGGATCCAAATCAGCCCCTTACGAAGCAACGCATAAACTAGGGTTTAAGCTTCTGTCACTCTAGCAACCCATCATCTACTTGTTACTTCCCAATGCCTTCCTCTAGGCCCAAATAATGGTGAAGTGTCATGTAGTCGACGTTCACATAACACCACTAGAGGAGAAACAACATACATCTCATCAAAATATCGAACGAATACCAAATTCACATGACTACTAATAGCAAGACTTCTCCCATGTCCTTAGGAACAGAAGTAACTACTCACAAAGCATAAACATGTTCATAATCAGAGGGGTATTAATATGCATATAGGATCTGAACATATGATCTTCCACCAATTAAACCAAGTAGCATCAACTACAAGGAGTAATTAACACTATTAGCAACCTACTAGCACCAATCCCGGACTTGGAGACAAGAATTGGATACAAGAGATGAACTAGGGTTTTGAGATGAGATGGTGCTGATGATGATGTTGATGGAGATTGCCCTCTCCTGATGAGAGGAGCGTTGGTGATGACGATGGCCATGATTTCCCCCTCCGGGAGGGAAGTTTCCCTGGCAGAACAGCTCCGCCAGAGCCCTAGATTGATTCCGCCAAGGTTCCGCCTCGTGGCGGCGTAGTTTCGTCCAAGAAGATGGCTTATGATTTTTTTCCCATCGAAAGACTCCATATAGCAGAATATGGCCATCAGAGGGCCACCAGGGGGCCCATGAGGTAGGGGGCGTGCCCTGGGGGTAGGGCGCGCCCCACCCTCGTGGGAAGCGTGGGGCCCCGCTGGTGATGTTCTTGCGCTCAGTATTTTTTATATATTTGGAAAACATCATCCGTGAAGTTTTAGGACTTTTGGAGCTGTGCAGAATAGGTCTCTAATATTTGCTCCTTTTCCAGCCCAGAATCCCAGTTGTCGGCATTCTCCCTCTTTATGTAAACCTTGTAAAATAAGAGAGAATAGGCATAAGTATTGTGACATAATGTGTAATAACAGCCCATAATGCAATAAATATTGATATAAAAGCATGATGCAAAATGGACGTATCAGTTGTACACTCATCGCATCGCACCTTCCCCTTAGCTCGACCTCCCGGCGCCGACGGTGCTCCATCCTGCACCCCCATGGAGGGGCTACCTTGAAGTCGACGCCGCGGGTGACATCTCCACGGCGGCTCTCCCCCTAGTGCGAGGCCCCTTCGACGACGGTGGCCATAACAACCGGATTTGCTACTACTTCGGCTCTCGCTCGCTCGCGCTGCTGCTGCTGCTGCTCTAGCTCTCGCTCGATCGCTTGCTCGCCCAGCTGCTGCTGCTTCGGCTCTCGCTCGCTCGCGCTGCTGCTGCTCCTCTCCCCCTCGCTCGTGCTGCTGCTCTGCTCCGATTTAGCTACACTTCAGTTGACTGAATCGACTTTTGGGTCAGTCGATTTTCAGGGGGTGGGGGGGCTCGCCGGAGTTAAGGAAG
Organism: Triticum aestivum; assembly: GCF_018294505.1. Taxonomy (NCBI): domain Eukaryota; kingdom Viridiplantae; phylum Streptophyta; class Magnoliopsida; order Poales; family Poaceae; genus Triticum; species Triticum aestivum. Next base: position 521,026,898 of record NC_057800.1, read on the forward strand.
AACCACCCGCAGCAGGGACGGCGGCTCACCGGAGAGGTACCCCACTATCTATCTTAAGGTTCAGGGTGGGGCGGGGGGCCTATAGGGCTGGCCGGGGCGGCGGCGGACCGGCGGTGGGGAGTTGTTTCAGGGTGGCGAGACGGTGCTGGGGCCGGCGGTGGCTGGTGGCTCAGGGGGGTGCAGGTTGAAGATGAACTGCAGGCCCTCCCTAAACTACATGTCAAGTGCCTCTTTGCTACCACTGCGTTCAGTTTTGATAGTAACATTCAGATTCCACAGTGAATTTCAGTTTCGACAGTTAAGTTCAGAGTCAATAGTGTTTACCTCATCTGTTGTAGTCAGGTGGTTTTTGGTGATGTAAATTTTACATCTATTTTACATCATCTATTGGAGATGCTATTAGAATACCACTTGAGATTGACCATGTCTATCTTGTGCTGCTTCAGCCTTGACGTCTTACGGCTCACCGGGGCTGCTCCAATGACAAAACGATCCATCACAACAGAGCAGTGCCCTGGATGCCGTCGACAGATTCCTTAGATCTTCCTCCACACCTCCGACAGCCACCTCTGCCTCAACTGCTTCAGTGACCAACCCAATGATGCTGAGGTCGACACGGCTACGGCAAAGATGTTGTACACTTGTTGCACTTACTACTATACATTCATGTTGATCCATTAGGGCTATTTTGGTTCAACGGAAAAACATAGCTATAGGGAATTTTCCAATGGCACTCTACTATTCAATTATTCATGCATTTTGTTGAAAGGAATGAAGCAAAACATCCACCTGGACCTACTTTTCAAAATCCTATGCATGAAAACAAGACCAAGTGCATTAGTGGCAGAATAACATTCTAACTGTGCACGCTTTCATATGGTTTCACTTTATTTTGGCCATGTTTCTTTGCATTCCTCTGCTCTTCCAATTCCTGTAAACCAAACACTCAAGTTGACAGAAATCCTGCATTTACAAATGCTCTATTTACCATGTGCATTCCTATCCTATTCCGGTGTTTTTCCTTTCCCTGCGTTTTTAGAATCATGCAAGCCAAATGAGCCCTTACAGAATTACTTCAGTTACAGGTAGGTGTCGAAGGAAACTTTGTGTGGTTTGTCCTGCTCCTGCCGCGACGTCGTCCACCTCAACTGAGCTGCTCCATCGACAGAAACATCCACCAAACCAGACATCACGACTCCTGACCGTCTTTCGCCGCCTCAGATCTCCTTCACTGCCACCGGCACCCACCGCAACGGCATCACCATCATCGACTCAGCAGATGAACCTGAGGAGTACACGGGTCCACAAGAGAGGTCGCACTCTTTAGTTTCTGCTTATGTTATGCATTGCTTAATTACCTGCTACTTTATCGTCTTGTTCACCTCTTGGACTCCAAGTCAGGTCCAAATAAATGTTCAAACTTGAGCTCTAAATTAGTTGTGGGGCACATATTGAGGAAGCAATGAATAGTATCTCTGTCTAATATCTGGTTCACCTAGGGTATGCCTATGTTGTTCATCTTGGGTGGGAAACAAAGAGTTAAGCAATCATCATCTGTCTTTTTATTAAATTAAAGCAATCATCAGCCTGCTATCATTATTTTTGGATCCATCCACTGGTTGTTACCATCACTCTAAATTTCTGCATGCTCTCCTTACATAATCTCATCATATTTTTTCGTATGCATGTCAGATATTGTACACAGTCATGCTAAACATGTAGAGAAAAAGAGAAGAGGTTTGCGCGGTAATACAATGTCATGCAGACATCGCTCCATGGTGGGTTCAATGGAAAACCCTCCCCACCCCTCTCCAGATTGTAATCCAGAGGAAGATAACTATTCTGAGGCGGATTCAGACACCGCTGACCACTCCTATTTAACCCCCCCCCAAGGTGTTTGCTCTACCTTGGCATGATGATGTTAGTCATATCATGCATATGTTGCCTTGTAGTGCCTACTTTTGACATCATATATGTCATCTGCTTAGTTTAGACATCTTCTGTAATGACACATGTTTAGTTTCTATATCATATATGGGAATTGTGCAGTCTCATGTCTTTTAGCCAGCCATAATATACGTGAAATGTGCAATGCCATCCTGTTTAATCAGGCATCATATATTTGAATGATATCTTGCCCATCCTTTTCTTCATTACATTTCCATTTGTCGACAATGTTTGTACATTAAACTAATCTTCCTGTGAATCAGCCATTTGGGTGGGAGATTGAAAAATCTGGAGTGAAAACAAGGCCTTCAACGCAGACGGTGCTACCTGTCGAAGCAGATCTCTTGTTGGGTCCCGATAGCTCCTCAGAGATGGATTCAGAGACAGATGACCAGTCATATTCCCCCACTCAGGTGTATGCTCTAACTTGGCACGGTTATACTGCTCATATCATGCATATGGTGTCTTGCATTGCATAGATTAGACATCATATACACAATATTCAACACCATGTTCTTAGTTCAGACATCATATCTAATGCTCTTTGTTTAGCATATAAATCACATATGTGGATTAAATGATGCGATCCTGATTACTTAGATAACATGTAGGTGAATTATGTCATGCGATCCTGTTTAGTTATTCATCATATCTTTGAATTATGTTATGCTATGCAATCCAGTTTAGATAGACATCATATATGTGAAATTATGTCATGCCATCCCTTTTACTTAAACAATATACATGTCAAATATTCCATGCCCTCTTTTTCCACACTATCTATTGCATCTGTCTCTCATACAATGTCTGTACATTCAACTATGTTTCCTGTTTATCAGTCATTTGAATTGGAGCGGGTGATGCCAGCACCCAACGGACTAAAAACACGGTCTTCAAATAAAACAGTGCTACCTCTTGGTGGAGATAGCACCCCGGTTGTACATGCACGAGAACTAGCCCTACCACACATAACCCAAACTCTCGCAGATTGTACCCCTACTGCGATGGACAGAGAACCATCTTCACCCAATCTAACCCCAACCCCAGCAGATAGTAACCTAGTTCCTGTTGACACAGCACCATCTCCACCACAGAGCTCCCAAACAAGAGCAGTTAGTAAGGCAGCTCCAGTACCCAAAGGGCCAGTACTACCATGACGAACCCCAACTCCACCAGTTAGTACGCCTATTCCTGTGGAGGAAGCACAACCAGCTAGTCGTAGTTTAGCATCTATCGCATTTGATGTTGTTAAATCATATGTGCGTGTCTTCCCATCTTGGAAATATTATACTGAAGATGAAGGAAAATGCCAGTTGCAGGTGTTTGTCCAGGAGTTATGTGTAAGTAATGTTATTCATGGCAATTACTTTGCTTTGTCCCATACATCCTACCTCCATGATGATTATAATACATCAAATTTTCCCATTTTCACTATAGAGAAGGACCAATTTTGAAACTCAGGATGAGGTAACCTGTGCTAATACCTCTGCTATCTTCAAGAATGCTTGGTGGAAGTATCGGAATTACCTGAAGAAAACGCACTTCACTGGCAAAGAAACTCATCAAATTCCCTTACGTTCTCCTGAGACACATTTACTAGACGATGAATGGGAATGCCTTGTTCTGTACTGGTCCCGAACCAAGAATGTGGTAAGGTCTATGAGCTCATTTTCTATTTTTAAGTACTATATTCTTGCGTCTTACTGTACTCTGTTCATGTAGAACAAGTGCCTAAACCTGAAGAATAACTGTTCTAATTTAAGATTCCATTGCTATCATAGTTCAAAAAAGCGCTAGGTGTTAATTGTGCGTTTTGCCACCGCCTTGCGCTTTACTAACCAAAGTGCATGCTTATGCGCAGTTATGCATAGATTAAGCGTAGTTATGCGCAAGGCATGCTTAAGCGCTCGCTTCGGCGTGCCTTTTTTAACTATGATTGCTATCGTGCATACTGCTTTGCTCTTGTATCACTGTATTTATTCATTGTAACATCCCAAATTTTCAATTTGAAATGTTATACACTAGATCATCATTACATATCACATTTATTGCATTTTGGTTGATCCTAGAAATTTCACGCAACTCAAGGACCCTCGGAGAGAGTTGGGAATTTCGTTATTTTCATATTTGAGTTGTCTCAAATTTTGAAAATAGGATCATTTCATTTTATTTATTTTATCTTCAATTATTTCTATTACAAAAATATGAGAGAGGGAATAAAATGACTTTCCAAAAATAAAGATATATTGAGGATTTAATAAAAAAATCAAATAAGATTTATTTTGGCTTTATTTGCTATTTAATTTGAATTTAGGAAAAATGCGCGTTTTTCAAATTTGCATTTTGGCCCCAAATAAATGTTCGTCTTGTGCGTCTTGATTTTAGAAGCCGGGCAAAATTTATTTCGGGATTTTTGGAGTCCGTTTAGTAGTCCTTTTGTTTTTTTCTGAGCGTAACTATTTAAAAAAACTGAACCGACCTACGGGTTGTGCTAGGCCCGGACTCCTCCAGGCCTCAGCCTTTATAAGCCGTCGGCCCGTCCTGGGCCGAAACCCTAGCCGCCCCCCGGACCCCGCCGCCGCCGCCGCCCCGCGCCGCCTCGCCGGACCCCCACGCCGGCCCATTTAAACTTGTTGGGCCGTGCCACGTGTCGATGTATCATAGGCGCCTTCTGTCCAGTGAGTGGATGACATCTGTCCCGATGATGAGCCGACACGTGTTTCCTCTAGCCAATGATGATTTTACACGTGGACAATCCCCATTGGTCGGGGCTGTTAACGGGTTATCGGATCCAAAACCCGACCCGATAGCTTAACGACGTTCCGTTACGGTGGATGCCATGTGTCGGTCACCCTTGACAAAAGCACTTCTGTGACGCGCGATTTATCGTCATGGAAGTGGACACTTCCGTGATGATAATTTTGGTAATGTCATGGAACACTTCTACGACAACACAGGTATGACTATCTTGATTCTGTCATAAATTTGTCATGGATGTACATGCATGACAAAAAAAGAGACCTACTGTGACAAACATGTATCATCACGGAAGTGTAATTTTTTTGTAGTGTTACAGGCATCCTTGAAGAGAGTAGGCCAATTAAAACCAGATTGCAGTACCTTATGTGGAGTTCTATCTCCAGCATGGTGTCCTCCATAAGCTTTAGAGTGACAGTTGCATAGGATATGTTCCTGTTCATGCTCAGGTACACAACGTCTAATATCACCATCTACTCCTTCTTTATAAAGATGTGGGTCATCCCAAAAGTAATGCCTCAAATCATAGAAGAACCTTTTCTTTTGCTGGTATGTGAAACTAGGTGGTATAAACTTAGCAACAATGTAATTAGCATAATCAGCATACCATGGAGTAGTATGAGAAGCATTTATGACATTTAATTGCTCATCAGGAAAACTATCATCAATAGGTAGTGGGTCATCAAGCACATTTTCTAACCTAGACAAGTTGTCTGCAACGGGGTTCTCAGCTTCTTTTCTATCGACAATATGCAAATCAAATTCTTGTAGCAAGAGAACCCATCTAATAAGTCTAGGTTTAGCATCTTTCTTTTCCATAAGATATTTAATAGCAGCATGATCAGTGTGAATAGTTACTTTAGAATCAACAATATAAGGTCTAAACTTATCACAAGCAAATACAACTGCTAAGAATTCTTTTTCAGTGGTAGCATAATTTCTTTGAGCATTCTCTAGAGTTTTACTAGCATATTGAATAACATTTAGTTTCTTATCAACACTTTGTCCTAGAACATCACCTACAGCATAATCACTAGCATCACACATAATTTCAAAGGGTAAATTCCAATCAGGTGGCTGAACAATAGGTGCAGAAATCAATGCTTTCTTAAGTATTTCAAATTCTTCTACACAATCATCATCAAAGACAAATGGTATATCTTTTTGTAATAAATTAGTCAGAGGCCGAGAGATTTTTGAGAAGTCCTTAATGAACCTCCTATAAAATCTGGCATGACCAAGAAAACTTCTTATACCTTTGATGTCCTTGGGACATGGCATCTTTTCAATAGCATCAACCTTGGCTTTATCAACTTCAGTACCTCTTTCAGAAACTTTATGCCCCAAGACAATACCTTCATTAACCATAAAGTTGCACTTTTCCCAATTCAAGACAAGATTAGTTTCTTCACATCTCTACAAAACTCGATCAAGGTTGCTCAAGCAGTCATCAAAAGAAATTCCATAGACGGAAAAGTCGTCCATGAAAACCTCACAAATCTTTTCACAAAAGTCAGAGAATATAGCCATCATGCATCTTTGAAAGGTAGCAGGTGCATTACATAAACCAAAAGGCATACGTCTATAAGCAAAAGTACCAAAAGGGCATGTAAAAGTAGTCTTTTGTTGATCTTTGGCTGACACATGTATTTGAGAGAAACCAGAATAACCATCTAGAAAACAAAAATGTGTATGTTTAGATAATCTTTCTAGCATTTGATCAATAAAAGGTAAGGGGTAATGATCCTTTTTAGTAGCCTTATTTAATTTGCGGAAATCAATTACCATCCTATAACCTGTAATAACTCCTTGAGGAATCAATTCATCTTTATCATTAGGAACAATAGTAATACCTCCTTTCTTAGGGACACAATGGACAGGGCTTACCCACTGACTGTTAGCAACGGGATAAATTATACCTGCCTCAAGGAGCTTTAGTATCTCCTTTCTTACCACTTCTTTCATTTTAGGATTCAGCCGGCGTTGATGATCACAAACTGGTTTAGCATCTTCTTCCAAATTAATTTTATGTTGAGATAGAGTAGGACTAATGCCCTTAATATCATCAAGAGTATACCCAATAGCAGCACGGTGCTTCTTCAGAGTTTTCAATAATCTCTCTTCTTCATGCTCTGAAAGGTTAGCACTAATAATAACGGGATATATCCTTTTCTCATCAAGATAAGCATATTTAAGGGTATCAGGTAACGGTTTAAGCTCAAACATGGGATCACCCTTGGGTGGAGGAGGATCCCCTAGGATTTCAACAGGTAAATTATTTTTCAGAATTGGTTCCTATTTAAAGAATACTTCATCTAATTCCCTTCTTTCATTCATAAACATATCATTTTCATGGTTGAGCAAATATTGTTCTAAAGGATCACTAGGAGGTACATCAATAGAAGCAAGACCAATAATTTCATCCTTACTAGGTAATTCTTCTTCACGGTGTTGTCTACTAAATTTAGAAAAATTAAATTCATGAGTCATATCATCTAAACCGACAGTAACAACAACATCTCTTTTGCAATCTATGGTAGCATTAACAGTATTTAAGAAGGGTCTACCAAATATAATGGGACAAACGCTATCTTGTGGGGAACCAAGAACAAGAAAATCAGCAGGATATTTAGTTTTCCCACACAAGACTTCAACATATCTAACAATTCCCGTTGGTGAAATAGTATCTCTATTGGCAAGTTTAATTGTGACATCAATATCTTCCATCTCAGCAGGTGCAATATCATGCATAACTTCTTTGTATAAGGAATAAGGTATTGCACTAGCACTAGCACCCATATCACATAAGCCATGATAACAATGATCTCCTATTTTAACAAAAATAACAGGCATGCCTACTACAGGTCTAGGTTTATCTTTATCACGGGGTTTAGCAATTCTAGCAGTTTCATTACAGAAATAAATAACATGCCCATCAATATTATCAGACAAGAGATCTTCAACAATAGCAATATTAGGTTCAACTTTAACTTGCTTAGGAGGTGTATATGTTTTAATATTGCTTTTACGAACCACTGTTGAAGCTTTAGCATGATCCTTTATCCTAACAGGGAAAGGTGGTTTCTCAACATAAGAAGTAGGAACAATAGGATCATTATAAGTAATAGTCTTTTCTCCAACTTTAATAGGTGCAGCTACTTTTACTTCTATGGGAGGATGGTATTTAAACCACTTCTCCTTGGGGAGATCAACATAAGTAGCAAAAGATTCACAGAAAGAAGCTACAATCTTAGAGTCAAGTCCATATTTAGTGCTAAATTTACAAAAAATATCGGTATCCATAAAAGATTTAACACAATCAAAACTAGGTGTCATACATGACTCCTTACCATTGTCGAGGTCCCAATCTTCAGAGTTGCGTTTAATTCTTTCCAATAAATCCCATTTGAATTCAATAGTCTTCATCATAAAAGAGCCAGCACAAGAAGTATCAAGCATGGTGCGATTGTTACCAGAAAGTCGAGCATAAATTTTTTGAATAATCATTTCTCTTGAGAGCTCATAATCTGGCATGAATATAACATTGATTTAAGTCTCCCCCAAGCTTGAGCGATGCTTTCACCTTCGCGAGGCCAAAAATTATATATATAATTGTGATCACGATGAACAAGATGCATAGCATAAAACTTCTGATGAAATTCCAATTTCAATCATTTGTAATTCCAAGACCTCATATCATCACATAGCCTATACCATGTCGATATATCTCCCCTCAAACATAAGGGAAAGACCTTCTTCTTAACAACATATCCGGGTACACCTGCAAGCTTAAATAATCCACAAACTTGATCCACATATATCAGATGTTCATCAGGATGTTTTGTTCCATCTCCTAGAAAAGGATTAGCTAGCATTTTTTCTATCATACCCGAAGGAACTTCAAAGCAAGCATTTTCATTTTCATTTTCAATAGGTTGAGGAGCAACTCTTTACTCTACTGGTCGGGGTGAAGATACCCCGAACAAGCCCCTTAGAGGATTACCTTCCATGGTAACAAGTGACAGTAAATTTCAGCACACTATATAAATTTTTCCTTACCAAATTCCACCTACCAAAGGCGCTTCACTCCCCGGCAACGGCGCTAGAAAAGAGTCTTGATGACCCACAAGTATAGGGGATCTATCGTAGTCCTTTCGATAAGTAAGAGTGTCGAACCCAACGAGGAGCAGAAGGAAATGATAAGCGGTTTCCAGCAAGGTATTCTCTGCAAGTACTGAAATAAGTGGTAACAGATAGTTTTGTGATAGGATAATTTGTATCGAGCAACAAGTAACAAAAGTAAATAAGTGCAGCAAGGTGGCCCAATCCTTTTGTAGCAAAGGACAAGTCTGGACAAACTCTTATATGATGTAAAGCGCTCCCGAGGACATATGGGAATATCGTCAAGCTAGTTTTCATCACGTTCATATGATTCGCGTTCGGTACTTTGATAATTTGGTATGTGGGTGGACCGGTGCTTGGGTGTTATCCTTACTTGGACAAACATCCCACTTATGATTAACCTCTATTGCAAGCATCCGCAAATACAACAAAATTATTAAGGTAAATCGAGCCATGGCATGAAACATATGGATCCAAATCAGCCCCTTACGAAGCAAAGCATAAACTAGGGTTTAAGCTTCTGTCACTCTAGCAACCCATCATCTACTTATTACTTCCCAATGCCTTCCTCTAGGCCCAAATAATGGTGAAGTGTCATGTAGTCGACGTTCACGCAACACCACTACAGGAGAAACAACATGCATCTCATCAAAATATCGAACGAATACCAAATTCACTTGACTACTAATAGCAAGACTTCTCCCATGTCCTCAGGAACAGAAGTAACTACTCAAAAAGCATAAACATGTTCATAATCAGAGGGGTATTAATATGCATATAGGATCTGAACATATGATCTTCCACCAATTAAACCAAGTAGCATCAACTACAAGGAGTAATTAACACTATTAGCAACCTACTAGCACCAATCCCGGACTTGGAGACAAGAATTGGATACAAGAGATGAACTAGGGTTTTGAGATGAGATGGTGCTGATGAAGATGTTGATGGAGATTGCCCTCTCCTGATGAGAGGAGCGTTGGTGATGACGATGGCGATGATTTCCCCCTCCGGGAGGGAAGTTTCCCTGGCAGAACAGCTCCGCCAGAGCCCTAGATTGATTCCGCCAAGGTTCCGCCTCGTGGCGGCGGAGTTTCGTCCGAGAAGATGGCTTATGATTTTTTCCCATCGAAAGACTCCATATAGCAGAATATGGCCACCGGAGGGCCACCAGGGGGCCCATGAGGTAGGGGGCGTGCCTTGGGGGGTAGGGCGCGCCCCACCCTCGTGGGAAGGGTGTGGCCCCGCTGGTGATGTTCTTGCGCTCAGTATTTTTGATACATTTGGAAAACATCATCCGTGAAGTTTCATGACTTTTGGAGCTGTGCAGAATAGGTCTCTAATACTTGCTCCTTTTCCAGCCCAGAATCCCAGTTGTCGGCATTCTCCCTCTTTATGTAAACCTTGTAAAATAAGAGAGAATAGGCATAAGTATTGTGACATAATGTGTAATAACAGCCCATAATGCAATAAATATTGATATAAAAGCATGATGCAAAATGGACGTATCAGTTGTACACTCATTGCATCGCACCTTCCCCTTAGCTCGACCTCCCGGCGCCGACGGTGCTCCATCCCGCACCCCCATGTTGCGGCTACCTTGAAGTCAGTGCCGCGGGCGACATCTCCATGGCGGCTCTCCCCCTAGTGCGAGGCCCCTTCGACGACGGCGGCCATAACAGCCGGATCTGCTACTACTTCGGCTCTCGCTCGCTCGCGCTGCTGCTGCTGCTGCTCCGGCTCTCGCTCGATCGCTTGCTCGCCCAGCTGCTGCTGCTTCGGCTCTCGCTCGCTCGCACTGCTGCTGCTGCTCTCCCCCTCGCTCGTGCTGCTACTCTGCTCCGATTTAGCTACACTTCAGTTGACTGAATCGACTTTTGGGTCAGTCGATTTTCATGGGGTGGGGGGGCTCACCGGAGTTAAGGAAGCACCACCTGCAGCAGGGACGGGGGCTCACCGGAGAGGTACCCCACTATCTATCTTAAGGTTCAGGGTGGGGGCGAGGGGCCTATAGGGCTGGCCGGGGCGGTGGCAGACCGACGGTGGGGAGTTGTTTCAGGGTGGCGAGGCGGCGCTGGGGCCGGCGGTGGCTGGTTGCTCAGGGGGGTGCAGGTTGAAGATGAACTGCAGGCCCTCCCTAAACTACATGTCAAGTGCCTCTCTGCTACCACTGCGTTCAGTTTGGATAGTAACATTCAGATTCCACGGTGAATTTTAGTTTCGACAATTAAGTTCAGAGTCAACAGTTTTTACCTCATCTGTTGTAGTCAGGTGGTTTTTGGTGATGTAAATTTTACATCTATTTTACATCATCTATTGGAGATGCTATTAGAATACCACTTGGGATTGACCATGTCTATCTTGTGCTGCTTCAGCCTTGACGTCTTACGGCTCACCGGGGCTGCTCCAATGACAGAACAATCCATCACAACAGAGCAGTGCCCTGGACGCCGTCTACAGATTCCTCAGATCTTCCTCCACACCTTCGACAGCCACCTCTGCCTCAACTGCTTCAGTGACCAACCCAATGATGCTGAGGTCGACACGGCTACGGCAAATAGGTTGTACACTTGTTGCACTTATTACTATACATTCATGTCGATCCATTGGGGAGATCAACATAAGTAGCAAAAGATTCACAGAAAGAAGCTACTATCTTAGAGTCAAGTCCATATTTAGTGCTAAATTTACGAAAAATATTGGTATCCATAAAAGATTTAACACAATCAAAACTAGGTGTCATACATGACTCCTTACCATTGTCGAGGTCCCAATCTTCAGAGTTGCGTTTAATTCTTTCCAATAAATCCCATTTGAATTCAATAGTCTTCATCATAAAAGAGCCAGCACAAGAAGTATCAAGCATGGTGCGATTGTTACCAAAAAGTCGAGTATAAAAATTTTGAATAATCATTTCTCTTGAGAGCTCATGATTGGGCATGAATATAACATTGATTTAAGTCTCCCCCAAGCTTGAGCGATGCTTTCACCTTCGCGAGGCCAAAAATTATATATATAATTGCGATCACGATGAACAAGATGCATAGCATAAAACTTCTGATGAAATTCCAATTTCAATCGTTTGTAATTCCAAGACCTCATATCATCACATAGCCCATACCATGTCGATGCATCTCCCCTCAAAGATAAGGGAAATACCTTCTTCTTAACAACATATCCAGGTACACATGCAAGCTTAAATATTCCACAAACTTGATCCACATATATCAGATGTTCATCAGGATGTTTGGTTCCATCTCCTAGAAAAGGATTAGCTAGCAGTTTTTCTATCATACCCGAAGGAACTTCAAAGCAAGCATTTTCATTTTCATTTTTAGTAGGTTGAGGAGCAACTCTTTGCTCTATTGGTCGGGGTGAAGATACCCCGAACAAGCCCCTCATAGGATTACCTTCCATGGTAACAAGTGACAGTAAATTTCAGCACACTATATAAATTTTTCCTTACCAAATTCCACCTACCAAAGGCGCTTCACTCCCCGGCAACGGCGCCAGAAAAGAGTCTTGATGACCCACAAGTATAGGGTATCTATCGTAGTCCTTTCGATAAGTAAGAGTGTCGAACCCAACGAGGAGCAGAAGGAAATGATAAGCGGTTTCCAGCAAGGTATTCTCTGCAAGTACTGAAATAAGTGGTAACAGATAGTTTTGTGATAGGATAATTTGTAACAAGCAACAAGTAACAAAAGTAAATAAGTGCATCAAGGTGTCCCAATCCTTTTGTAGCAAAGGACAAGTCTGGACAAACTCTTATATGATGTAAAGCGCTCCCAAGGACATATGGGAATATCGTCAAGCTAGTTTTCATCACGTTCATATGATTCGCGTTCGGTACTTTGATAATTTGGTATGTGGGTGGACCGGTGCTTGGGTGTTGTCCTTACTTGGACAAACATCCCACTTATGATTAACCTCTATTGCAAGCATCCACAACTACAACAAAAGTATTAAGGTAAACCTAACCATAGCATGAAACATATGGATCCAAATCAGCCCCTTACGAAGCAACGCATAAACTAGGGTTTAAGCTTCTGTCACTCTAGCAACCCATCATCTACTTATTACTTCCCAATGCCTTCCTATAGGCCCAAATAATGGTGAAGTGTCATGTAGTCGACGTTCACATAACACCACTAGAGGAGAAACAACATACATCTCATCAAAATATCGAACGAATACCAAATTCACTTGACTACTAATAGCAGGACTTCTCCCATGTCCTCAGGAACAGAAGTAACTACTCAAAAAGCATAAACATGTTCATAATCAGAGGGGTATTAATATGCATATAGGATCTGAACATATGATCTTCCACCAATTAAACCAAGTAGCATCAACTACAAGGAGTAATTAACACTATTAGCAACCTACTAGCACCAATCCTGGACTTGGAGACAAGAATTGGATACAAGAGATGAACTAGGGTTTTGAGATGAGATCGTGCTGATGAAGATGTTGATGGAGATTGCCCTCTCCTGATGAGAGGAGCGTTGGTGATGACGATGGCGATGATTTCCCCCTCCGGGAGGGAAGTTTCCCCGGCAGAACAGCTCCGCTAGAGCCCTAGATTGATTCCACCAAGGTTCCGCCTCGTGGCCGTGGAGTTTCGTCCGAGAAGATGTCTTATGATTTTTTTTCCCATCGAAAGACACCATATAGCAGAAGATGGCCACCGGAGGGCCACCAGGGGGCCCATGAGGTAGGGGGCGCGCCCTGGGGGGTAGGGCACGCCCCCACCCTCGTGGGAAGGGTGTGTCCCCCCTGGTGAAGTTCTTGCGCTCAATATTTTTTTTATATTTGGAAAACATCATCCGTGAAGTTTCAGACTTTTGGAGCTGTGCAGAATAGGTCTCTAATATTTGCTCCTTTTCCAGCCCAGAATCCCAGCAGCCGGCATTCTCCCTCTTTATGTAAACCTTGTAAAATAAGAGAGAATAGGCATAAGTATTGTGACATAATGTGTAATAACAGCCCATAATGCAATAAATATTGATATAAAAGCATGATGCAAAATGGACGTATCAGTTGTACACTCATCGCATCGCACCTTCTCCTTAGCTCGACCTCCCGGTGCCGATGGTGCTCCATCCCGCACCCCCATGGAGCGGCTAACTTGAAGTCGGCGCCGCGGGTGACATCTCAATGGCGGCTCACCCCGAGTGCGAGGCCCCTTCGACGACGGCGGGCATACCAGTCGGATCTTCTACTGCTTCGGCTCTCGCTCGCGCTGCTGCTGCTGCTCCGGCTCTCGCTCGATCACTTGCTCGCCCAACTGCTGCTGCTTCGGCTCTCGCTCGCTCGCGCTGCTGCTACTGCTGCTCTCCCCCTTGCTCGTGCTGCTGCTCTGCTCCGATTTAGCTACACTTCAGTTGACTGAATCGACTTTTGGGTCAGTCGATTTTCAGGGGGTGGGGGGCTCACCGGAGTTAGGGAAGAACCACCCGCAGCAGGGACGGGGGCTCACCGGAGAGGTACTCCACTATCTATCTTAAGGTTCAGGGTGGGGGCGGGGTGCCTATAGTGCTGGCCGGGGCGGCGGCAGACCGGCGGTGGGGAGTTGTTTCAAGGTGGCGAGGCGGTGCTGGGGTCGGCGGTGGCTGGTGGCTCAGGGGGGTGCAGGTTGAAGATGAACTGCATGCCCTCCTAAACTACATGTCAAGTGCCTCTCTGCTACCACTGCGTTTAGTTTTGATAGTAACATTCAGATTCCACAGTGAATTTCAGTTTCGACAATTCAGTTCAGAGTCAACAGTGTTTACCTCATCTGTTGTAGTCAGGTGGTTTTTGGTGATGTAAATTTTACATCTATTTTACATCATCTATTGGAGATGCTATTAGAATTCCACTTGAGGTTGACCATGTCTATCTTGTGCTACTTCAGCCTTGACGTCTTACGGCTCACCGGGGCTGCTCCAACGACAGAACGATCCATCACAACAGAGCAGTGCCCTGGACGCCGTCTACAGATTCCTCAGATCTTCCTCCACACCTCCGACAGCCACCTCTGCCTCAACTGCTTCAGTGACCAACCCAATGATGCTGAGGTCGACACGGCTACGGCAAAGATGTTGTACACTTGTTGCACTTATTACTATACATTCATGTCGATCCATTAGGGCTATTTTGGTTCAACGGAAAAGCATAGCAATAGGGAATTTTCCAATGGCACTCTAATATTCAATTATTCATGCATTTTGTTGAAAGGAATGACGCAAAACATCCACCTGGACCTACTTTTCAAAATCCTATGCATGAAAACAAGACCAAGTGCATTAGTGGCAGAATAACATTCTAACTGTACACGCTTTCATATGGTTTCACTTTATTTTGGCCATGTTTCTTTGCATTCCTCTGCTCTTCCAATTCTTGTAAACCAAACACTCAAGTTGACAGAAATCCTGTGTTTACAAATGCTCTATTTACCATGTGCATTCCTATCCTATTCCGGTGTTTTTCCTATCCCTGCGTTTTTAGAATCATGCAAGCCAAATGAGCCCTTACAGAATTACTTCAGTTACAGGTAGGTGTTGAAGGAAACTTTGTGTGGTTTGTCCTGCTCCTGCCGCGACGTCGTCCACCTCAACTTAGATGCTCCATCGACAGAAACATCCACCAAACCAGACATCACGACTCCTGACCATCTTTCGCCGCCTCAGATCTCCTTCACTACCACCGGCACCCACCGCAACAGCATCACCATCATCGACTCAGCAGATGAACCTGAGGAGTACACGGGTCCACAAGAGAGGTCGCACTCTTTAGTTTCTGCTTATGTTATGCATTGCTTAATTACCTGCTACTTTATCGTCCTGTTCACCTCTTGGACTCCAAGTCAGGTCCAAATTAATGTTCAAACTTGAGTTCTAAATAAGTTGTGGGGCACATATCGAGGAAGCAATGAATAGTATCTCTGTCTAATATCCGGTTCACCTAGGGTATGCCTATGTTGTTCATCTTGGGTGGGAAACAAATAGTTAAGCAATCATCATCTGTCTTTTTATTAAATTAAAGCAATCATCAGTCTGCTATCATTATTTTTGGATCCATCCACTGGTTGTTACCATCACTCTAAATTTCTGCATGCTCTCCTTACATAATCTCATCATATTTTTTTGTATGCATGTCAGATATTGTACACAGTCATGCTAAACATGTAGAGAAAAAGAGAAGAGGTTTGCGCGGTAATACAGTGTCATGCAGATATCGCTCCATGGTAGGTTCAATGGCAAACCCTCCCCACCCCTCTCCAGATTGTAATCTAGAGGAAGATATCTATTCTGAGGCGGATTCAGATACCGCTGACCACTCCTATTTAACCCCCCCCCCCCAAGGTGTTTGCTCTACCTTGGCATGATGATACTAGTCATATCATGCATATGTTGCCTTGTAGTGCCTACTTTTGACATCATATATGTCATCTGCTTAGTTTAGACATGTTCTGTAATGACACATGTTTAGTTTCTATATCATATATGGGAATTGTGCAGTCTCATGTCTTTTAGCCAGCCATAATATACGTGAAACGTGCAATGCCATCCTGTTTAACCAGGCATCATATATTTGAATGATATCTTGCCCATCCTTTTCTTCATTACATTTCCATTTGTCGACAATGTTTGTACATTAAACTAATCTCCCTGTGAATCAGCCATTTGGGTGGGAGATTGAAAAATCTGGAGTGAAAACAAGGCCTTCAACGCAGACAGTGCTACCTGTCGAAGCAGATCTCTTATTGGGTCCCGATAGCTCCTCAGAGATGGATTCAGAGACAGGTGACCAGTCATATTCCCCCACTGAGGTGTATGCTTTAACTTGGCATGGTTATACTGCTCATATCATGCATATGGTGTCTTGCATTACATAGATTAGACATCATATACACAATATTCAACACCATGTTCTTAGTTCAGACATCATATCTAATGCTCTTTGTTTAGCATATAAATCACATATGTGAATTAAATGATGCGATCCTGATTACTTAGATAACATGTAGGTGAATTATGTCATGCGATCCTGTTTAGTTATTCATCATATCTGTGAATTATGTTATGCTATGCAATCCAGTTTAGACATGCCATCCGTTTTACTTAAACAATATACATGTCAAATATTTCATGCCCTCTTTTTCCACACTATCTATTGCATCTGTCTCTCATACAATGTCTGTACATTCAACTATGTTTCATGTTAATCAGTCATTTGAATTGGAGCGGGTGATGCCAGCATCTAGCGGACTAAAAACACGGTCTTTAAATAAAACAGTGCTACCTCTTAGTGGAGATAGCATCCCGGTTGTACATGCACGAGAACCATCCCTACCACACATAACCCAAACTCTCGGAGATTGTACCCCTACTGCGATGGACAGAGAACCATCTTCACCCAATCTAACCCCAAACCCAGCAGATAGTAACCCAGTTCCTGTTGACACAGCACCATCTCCACCACAGAGCTCCCAAACAAGAGCAGTTAGTAAGGCAGCTCCAGTACCCAAAGGGCCAGTACTACCACGACGAACCCCAACTCCACCAGTTAGTACGCCTATTCCTGTGGAGGAAGCACAACCAGCTAGTCGTAGTTTAGCATCTATCGCATTTGATGTTGTTAAATCATATGTGCGTGTCTTCCCATCTTGGAAATATTATACTGAAGATGAAGGAAAATGCCAGTTGCAGGTGTTTGTCCAGGAGTTATGTGTAAGTAATGTTATTCACGTCAATTACTTTGCTTTGTCCCATACATCCTACCTCCATGATGATTATAATACAGCAAATTTTCCCATTTTTCTCTATAGAGAAGGACCGATTTGGAAACTCAGGATGAGGTAACCTGTGCTAATACCTCTGCTATCTTCAAGAATGCTTGGTGGAAGTATCAGAATTACCCGAAGAAAACGTACTTCACCGGCAAAGAAACTCATCAAATTCCCTTACATTCTCCTGAGACACATTTATTGGACGACGACTGGGAACACCTTGTTCTGTACTGGTCCCGAACCAAGAATGTGGTAAGGTCTATGAGCTCATTTTCTATTTTTAAGTACTATATTCTTGCGTCTTACTGTACTCTATTCATGTAGAACAAGTGCCTAAACCTGAAGAACAACTGTTCTAATTTAAGATTCCATTGCTATCGTAGTTCAAAAAAGCGCTAGGCGTTAATTGTGCGTTTTGCCACCGCCTTGCGCTTTACTGACCAAAGCGCATGCTTATGCGCAGTTATGCACAGATTAAGCATAGTTATGCACAATACATTTCGCCAGCGCCTAGAGCCTAGGCGTGCTTAAGCGCTCGCTTCGGCACGCCTTTTTTAACTATGATTGCTATCGTGCATACTGCTTTGCTCTTGTATCACTGTATTTACTCATTGTAACATCCTAAATTTTCAATTTGGAATGTTATACACTAGATCATCATTGCATATCATATTTATTGCATTTTGGTTGATCCTAGAAATTTCACGCAACTCAAGGACCCTCGAAGAGAGTTGGGAATTTCATTATTTTCATATTTGAGTTGTCTCAAATTTTGAAAATAGGATCATTTAATTTTATTTATTTTATCTTCAGTTATTTCTATTACAAAAATATGAGAGAGGGAATAAAATGACTTTCCCAAAATAAAGAAATATTGAGGATTTAATAAAAAAATCAAATAAGATTTATTTTGGCTTTATTTGCTATTTTATTTGAATTTAGGAAAAATGCGTGCTTTTCAAAATTGCATTTAGGCCCAAATAAATGTTCATCCTGTGCGGCTTGATTTTAGAAGCCGGGGAAAATTTATATCGGGATTTCTGGAGTCCGTTTAGTAGTCCTTTTGTTTTTTTCTGAGCGTAACTATTTAAAAAAAACTGAACCGACCTACGGGCTGTGCTAGGCCCGGACTCCTCCAGGCTTCAGCCTTTATAAGCCGCCGGCCCGTCCCGGGCCAAAACCCTAGCCGCCCCGCCGGACCCCGCCGCCCGCGCCCGCCGCCGCCGCCCCGCCGCCGGCGCCGCCTCCTCGCCGGAGCCGCCGCCGCCCGTCTCGCCGCCCGAGCTGCCGAGGTTGACCCGCCGCCGGTTTTCCTAGAAAAACCGTTCGGTTTTCGCCGGTTTTCGTTCGTTTTTTTTAGTTTCCGTTTTTTCCTTTAGATCGGTTTTTTTTGGTTTAGGTTAATTAGCGAGCGTTCGCTCGTTCGTTCGTTTTAACGAACGCGTTCTTCTATTAGATCCAGTTAACGAACGTTCGTTCATTAAACTGTTTGTCGTTTTTCTTTTTCTCGGATTAAATCCGTGATTTTCTGATCGCGATTTCCGATCCGATTTTCGTTTTAGTTTAACTTTTCGCTCGTTTATCGGAATCAGGCGATTCAAGCACCTGGAGTTTCGTCTCGAAACCCTCTTTCCGCTTAGCCAACTTAAAAAAGTTTTTGCCACTGTAAAAATTGCCTTAGATCCAGAATAGTAAACGAAGCATGTTTCTTTTGCCGTTTGTCTTCCGTTGCTTCGTTCGATTTGACTCTTTTTGCCAACTGGAGTTCTTAAGTTGAACTTTCTGGTTAGATCTCTTATTTTGAGTTTTACCTGCGCATTAGCTGAGTACTTATTGTATGCTTTTCTTGTTTGCGATAGAGTAGCCGGAGTGCGCCGCTTGCTACTTCGAATCGCTAGGTTTCCCGGATCATCAGCAAGGCAAGTAACACTTTGATCATGTTTTTCCCTCTACCCAGTTTTATTGCATTAGATCAATCCTCACACATTGCATGATTAGGATCTACTTAAATTGTGGGTTTGGGAAGTAGATGAGGTAGTACCTATTACCTATTATTAACAAACCTTTGGGACTTACTTCTACGTTTGCTTATTATGCCATGCTATGTTAGTAGACGTGGATTGGGTGAGTGTATCCATGACATATGTGAGATTGTTAATTAATGGTTTATCTAAGGTGGCAACTTAAATACACATCTGGGTGGATTGAGGCACCTGGGTATTCCAGCGATTGCATGTTTTTCTTTATGGACTGCCACCCAGGCTCAATGGGATCATGAGATTATTCATGCTAGAAACTTCCGTGTGCAGCCACAAGCTATTATGGGCTCTAGAATAGTTGACTAAGTTGTGCGAACTCTTACAGTGGTAGACAAGCAGATGTAGGGGATGTAGGTTGGTACGATCTACCCGTTCGTAAGGTGCTAGCGCTTCTAAAAGACTATGTCTCCGTCATCCGTTTCTTAAACACTATGTAGTGCGAGAAATCCAACAGAGGAGATCGAGTCTTGTGGGGAAATGTGCATAAACCTCTACAGAGTGTATAAAGTAATCATGGTTAGCCGTGTCCCCGGTTATGGACATCTTGAGTATCTAGTACCTAGATTATCATGTGAATCTCAACATGTTACTCTAAAATTTAATTTGTTGGGTTTTGTTTAATGATGATGCTTAATTGGGATTGAGAATGTTGTCAACCACTCTCAATGTTTAACAACCACCATGATAGTTAATTAAAATGTATTCCTTTGCAGTAGGGAAAAATTGGCTTTACGCAAAATTGTAACCATAGAGCTTTCCACCAGCCAAATATGCATATAGTATAGTTGTTTCATTCCATTACTCTCTATGTGTTACTTTGCCAGCATATTCCATGTGCTGACCCATTTCGGGCTGCAACATTAATGTTGCAGACTTTTCAGACGATGATTAAGGAGTTTTTAGGTCATGGTTCTATACTCAGTGATGCCATTGGAGTTGATGAACTCACTTATCTTCCAAGCCTTCCGCTGTTATCGTTATTAGATGGCCTTAAGCCATAATTATTGTAATAAGTTCTCTTTTGAGACACTCGATGTAATAAGTGTGTGATTGCTACTCTGTTATAAATCCTTCAACTACTGTGTGGTCTCAACATTATTGATCCAGGGATGACACCTGAGCACGGAGATTGGACCATTTGAGGTCTGGTCGCTACAAGATGGTATTAGAGCACACGCTGACTGTTGGACACGACCACTAAGCTAAAGACCTAGATCACTATTCACTCTCTTCTCCTTTCCGACTTCTCATCTTCTCTACTCTTTTAGGATGGCGGATGCAAGGAACAAGTTCACTCAACCAGATGAAGATACACCCTTTGGACGTCACTTGAAGGAAGTCACTAGATACCTGAACATAGGAGTACCAAGCTTCACCGGAACTTACAACGCCACTTTACCTAAAGAGGAGCGCTGGATGATTCAAGTTCAAGTTCCAGGAAGAACGTTCATGCCAGTCAACGAGCCCATAGAGTTTTCTTTTGATGCACCAACTTGGAGTCTAGGAAAGAGCATGGCATCTCACATCGCCATGGGACGCATTGGAGAAGTCTACCACAATGATCTCAAGGATACTATCTACCAGATTTGTGGGCGCCGAGATGAGCACTGGGAGATGATCAGCACCAGGAAGGATAGATCAGTTGCAGCTTTTATCCAAGAGTTAAACCAGCACATTCGACGTCAGGAGAACCAGATGTGCGTCAACATGATAGATCTGAAGAAGGCAAAGACAAGAATCAAGGAACTGGAGGAGGAACTCAAGGCTACACGTGAAGATTGTGAAGAGGAAATTGAAGTATTAGTGGAGAAGAATGACGATCTGATCCAGAAGATCGAAATATTTATGGGAGGCCCTACACCGTTAGAAGAAGACGAGGAACCCAAGGAGATTCGCCCGGAAGACTACATCATCATCGACAAAACCGACTCGGATCCAGATGATAGTGATGATGACTATGTTGATGAAGCTGGAGCAGATATCATGGAGTCTGCAACCGAAGAATATTTCTAGTAGACCACCTCATCAGTAGTAGTAGTCCACCATGTAAATATAGTAGTCCGATCACTTTTGCGATAGTTATATCATTTGTATGCCCTTGTTTGATTGTTTGAATGAAGTGAATTGTTTGTTTTGCCTCATGTGCATATGGGTAGTGTTTCTCTATAGACCCCCTCTATTCTTAAATATCATCTTTTCTAAACCCTCAGATGCCTCCGAGACGTGACCCCGGATTTACCTTCCCACCGGAGCTCACCCAGTTGATCCAACAGCAGAACACATTGATGCAGTTCCTAGTACAGAATCAGAATAAGGGGAACAACAACAACCCACCACCACCACCACATGTTGATCACGTAGCCCGTTTTCTTAAGCTAAATCCGCCGGTGTTTTCCAGTAGCACCGAGCCGATAGTAGTAGATGATTGGCTCCGCAAGACAGCTAGGGAGTTGACCACAACAGGATGCACAGATGCGGAAAAGGTGAAGTTTGCCGCACATCATCTTGAAGGACCCGCAGCATCATGGTGGGAGAATTTCACAGCCACTTTTCCTGTAGACACTATCACGTGGGACCAGTTTCAGCAGGCTTTTCGAACTGCCCATGTTTCAGCAGGAGCTATGGCCATAAAGAAGTGAGAGTTTCGCAACTTTCGGCAAGGAGGACGGATAGTTGACCAGTATGTGGAGGACTTTAGTAAACTAGCACGTTATACCCCAGATGACATTGCTACAGATGCAGCAAAGTAGGAGAAGTTTCTGGAAGGACTGAATGATGAGTTGAGCATGCAGTTGATGGTAGAAACCTTCAACAAGTACCAGGAGTTGGTAGATCGTGCTCTTATGATTGAAGGGAAGCAGCAGCAGATTGAGAATCACAAGAGGAAGTATGGACAAGGGAAGCACACTTCAGGAGCTCAGCAGAAGCCACATTTCACCCCTAGACCGAGAGGACATTTTCAGCATACCCATGGAGGAGGTAGCTCGCACAACCACAATGGCACCAAGAATGGTAATGGGAATGGAGGGAGCAACGGCCAGAACCGCCCCAACCCATCGACCCCAGCCAAGAGAGACCTGAGCCAAGTCACTTGTTTTAAGTGCGAGAAGACCGGACATTATGCCAATGAATGTCCTGAATCCCAGAATGGTAATGGCAATGGAAGCTCTGGTAAGAAGCCAAACCCTTTCAATAGGGGACAGGTGAACCATGTTAACGTGGAAGAGGTTGAAGACCAGCCGGATGCAGTAATCGGTAAGTTTTTGGTTAAGTCATTTACTGCACATGTTCTTTTTGATACTGGTGCATCACATTCATACATATCAAGGGGATTTGTAGATAAGTATAAACTGCCAACCCAAGCCCCTAGGTCACCCATGTTAGTAACCTCACCTGGAGAAGAATATATGGCTAGTCTATGGTGTGATCGGTTGCCATTAAGGATTGGTAACTACGTATTTCCCTCAGACCTAATAGTGTTGGAATCCCAAGGATTGGATGTGATATTAGGCATGGATTGGTTGTCGATGTATGGTGGAAACATCGATTGCGCCAGTAAGTCAATTTTGCTTACCACCCTAGAAGGGAGAAGGATCAAGTATGTATCCCGACATGTGCCAAAGAGGACTCAAGCAAACTGTTTAACGGGAGTTGTGCAGGAAGAAGTACCAGTAGTGAAGGATTTCCCCGATGTATTTCTAGAAGAATTGCCAGGCATGCCACCGGATAGAGATATTGAGTTTTTGATTGAGCTTTTGCCAGGCACAGGGCCAATATAAAAGAGACCATATAGGATGCCTGCAAAGGATTTGGTGGAAATTAAGAAGCAAATTAAGGAGTTACTGTATAAAGGATATATTCGCCCAAGTTCTTCGCCTTGGGGATCGCCAGTACTTCTAGTGGAAAAGAAGGATGGATCGTTAAGCATGGTTGTTGATTATCGAGGATTGAATGAAGTAACCATCAAGAACAAGTACCCACTACCGATGATCAATGATCTGTTTGATCGATTGCAAGGAGCTAAGGTATTTTCCAATATTGATCTGCAATCAGGATACCACCAGTTGAAGATTTGAGAACAGGATATACCCAAGACGGCTTTTACCACCAGGTATGGGTTGTATGAGTATACCGTTATGTCATTTGGTCTGACTAACACACCTGCATATTTTATGAACATGATGAACAAAGTGTTTATGGAGTTCTTGGATAAGTTCGTCGTAGTGTTCATTGATGACATCCTGGTTTACTTGAAGAATGAAGAGGAGGATACAGAGCATGCGTTTGGTACTTGGTAAGCTCAGGGAACATCAGTTATATGCCAAGTTTAGCAAATGTGAATTTTGGTTGAAAGAAGTTGGATTTCTCGGACATGTTATATCCGGAGAAGGTATAGCAGTAGATCCCACTAAAGTTGATACCGTGACCAAGTGGGAAGCGCCAACCACAATTGGAGAGATCCGGAGTTTTCTTGGACTCGCAGGATACTACCGGAGGTTCATTGAGAATTTCTCAAAAATTGCGAAGCCTATGACGGAGTTGTTGAAGAAGGATACCAAGTTCATATGGACTGAGGAATGTGAGGCTAGTTTTCAGGAGTTGAAGAAATGTTTGGTTACCTCACCAGTGTTGATTTTACCAGATCAGACCAAGGATTATGAGGTGTATTGTGACGCTTCACGTCGAGGACTTGGAGCAGTGCTTATGCAGGAAGGAAGAGTTGTTTCATATGCCTCACGACAACTTAGGCCCCATGAGTTCAATTATGCTACGCATGATTTGGAGTTAGCAGCCGTAGTGCATGCATTGAAGACGTGGAGACACTTTCTCATGGAAACCATTGCGAGGTGTATACGGATCACAAGAGCTTGAAATATATTTTCACACAGAAGGAGTTGAATCTCAGACAAAGGAGATGGTTGGAGCTCATCAAGGATTATGATATGAGATTGCATTATCACCCCGGAAAGGCTAACGTAGTAGCTGACACGTTGAGCCGTAAAAGTCATGTCAACACCTTAATGACGGGAGAATTACCAAGTGAGTTAGCCGAAAATCTTCAAGAGCTATGTTTGGAAATAGTCTCGAAAGGCTATGTAGCAGCATTGGAGATTCAGTCTACGTTGGTGGATAAGATCAGAGAAGCCCAAAAGACTGACAAGGAGATTGCCTCTATTAAGGAGAAAATGAGCAAAGGAAAAGCTAAGGGATTTCGTGAGGATGAGCACGATACCTTATGGTTTGAAGACCGTGTTTATGTACCAAATGATTCGGAGATCAGGAAGTTAATTTTCCAAGAGGCCCATGATTCACCGTATTCGATCCACCCCGGAAATACCAAGGTGTATCTGGATTTGAAGGATATTTTTTGGTGGACCGGAATGAAGAAGGATATTGCAGAATATGTAGCAGTTTGTGATGTAAGTCAGAGAGTAAAGGCAGAGCATCAGAAGCCAGCGGGATTGCTACAACCGTTGTCGATACCCGAATGGAAGTGGGATAAGTTAGGCATGGATTTTATCGCAGAATTGCCAAGAACACGTTCAGGCTATGACTCGATTTGGGTTGTAGTCGATCGTTTGACAAAGGTAGCTCATTTCATTCCCGTGAAGACTACCTATACAAGTGCAAAGTTGGCAAAGATATACATGACTAGAATCGTCTGTCTGCATGGAGTTCCTAGGAGCATAGTATCAGATAGAGGAACCCAATTTACCTCAAAGTTCTGGAATCAGTTGCATGAAACTTTGGGAACCAGACTGGAGTTTAGCACAGCTTTCCACCCGCAAACAGATGGACAGACTGAGAGAGTCAATCGGATTTTGGAGGATATGCTAAGAGCTTGTGCACTAGATTACGGATCTAGTTGGGACGAGAATTTGTCGTATGCAGAGTTCTCTTACAACAACAGCTATCAATCCAGTTTGAAGATGGTCCCTTTTGAAGCCTTGTACGGAAGAAGGTGCATGACCCCATTTTCCAAGAGGCCGTATGCAGATTCTAAATGCAAGGAGACAGTTTACGAAGTCGGAGACCGAGTTTATCTTCGAGTATCACCACTTTGAGGAGTTAAGCGCTTTGGAGTCAAGGGAAAATTAGTGCCACGTTTTGTAGGCCCATACAAAGTTTTGGAACGTATGGGAGAAGTAGCCTATAAGTTGGAATTGCCCGGAGGATTGTCAGGAGTTCACGACATGTTCCATGTTTCCCAGTTGAAGAAGTGCCACGCAGAGATGGCTGACATACCGCTGAGAGATACAGTGCCGCTGGAAGCAATTCAGTTGGACAGTGATTTGACCTATGAGGAGAAACCAGTTAAGATTCTAGAGTATGCTAGTCGAGTCACCCGCAGCAAGGTTATCAAGTTTTGCAAGGTTCAGTGGAGCCACCACACGAAGGATGAAGCCACCTGGGAACAAGAAGATTTGCTGAAGGACCACCCTCACCTATTTTCTAGCCAACCCGAATCTCGAGGGCGAGATTCATCTTAAGGGGGTAGGTGTGTAACATCCCAAATTTTCAATTTGGAATGATATACACTAGATCATCATTGCATATCATATTTATTGCATTTTGGTTGATCCTAGAAATTTCACGCAACTCAAGGACCCTCGGAGAGAGTTGGGAATTTTGTTGTTTTCATATTTGAGTTGTCTCAAATTTTGAAAATAGGATCATTTGATTTTATTTATTTTATCTTCAATTATTTCTATTACAAAAATATGAGAGAGGGAATAAAATGACTTTCCCAAAATAAAGAAATATTGAGGATTTAATAAAAAAAATCAAATAAGATTTATTTTGGCTTTATTTGCTATTTATTTGAATTTAGGAAAAATGCACGTTTTTCAAAATTGCATTTAGGCCCCAAATAAATGTTCATCCTGTGCGGCTTGATTTTAGAAGCCGGGGAAAATTTACTTCAGGATTTTTGGAGTCCGTTTAGTAGTCCTTTTGTTTTTTTTTCTGAGCGTAACTATTTAAAAAAAACCGAACCGACCAACGCGCCGTGCTAGGCCCGGACTCCTCCAGGCCTCAGCCTTTATAAGTCACCGGCCCGTCCCGGGCCGAAACCCTAGCCGCTCCGCCGGACCCCGCTGACGCCGCCGCCCCGCCGGACCCCGCCGCCGCGCCCGACGCCGCCCGCCGCCGCCGCCCCGCCGGACCCCACCGCCGCCGACGCCGCCGCCTCACCGGAGCCGCCGCCGCCCGTCTCGCCACCCGAGCCGCCGAGGTTGACCCGCCGCCGGTTTTCGCGGAAAAACCTTTCATTTTTCACCGGTTTTCGTTCGGTTTTTTTAGTTTCCATTTTTTTCTTTAGATCGGTTTTTTCGGTTTAGGTTAATTAGCGAGCGTTTGCTCGTTCGTTCATTTTAACGAACGCGTTCTTTGTTTAGATCCAGTTAACGAACGTTCGTTCATTAAACTTTTCGTTGTTTTTCTTTTTCTTGGATTAAATCCGTGATTTTCTAATCGTGATTTCTGATCCGATTTTCGTTTTAGTTTAACTTTTCGCTCGTTTATCGGAATCAAGCGATTCAAGCGCCTGGAGTTTCGTCTCGAAACCCTCTTTCCTCTTAGCCAACTTAAATAAGTTTTTGCCACTGTAAAAATTGCCTTAGTTCCAAAATAGTAAACGAAGCCTGTTTCTTTTACCGTTTGTCTTCCGTTGCTTCGTTTGATTTGATTATTTTTGCCAACCGGAGTTCTTAAGTTGAACTTTCTGGTTAGATCTCTTATTTTGAGTTTTACCTGTGCATTAGCTAAGTACTTATTGTATGCTTGTTTGTTTGCGATAGAGTACCCGAAGTGCGCCGCTTGCTACTTCGAATCGCTAGGTTTCCCGGATCATCAGCAAGGCAAGTAACACTTTGATCATGTTTTTCCCTCTACCCAGTTTTATTGCATTAGATCAATCCTCACACATTGCATGATTGGGATCTAATTAAATTGTGGGTTTGGGAAGTAGATGAGGTAGTACCTATTACCTGTTATTAACAAATCTTTGGGAGTTTCTTCTTCGTTTGCTTATTATGCCATGCTATGCTAGTAGACGAGGATTGGGTGAGTGTATCCATGACATATGTGAGATTGTTAATTAATGGTTTATCTAAGGTGGCAACTTAAATACACATCTGGGAGGATTGGGGCACCTGGGTATATTCCAGCGATTGCCTGTTTTTCTTTATGGACCGCCACCCAGGCTCAAAGGGATCATGAGATTATTCATGCTAGAAACTTTCGTGTGCAGCCACAAGCTATTATGGGCTATAGCATAGTTGACTAAGTTGTGCGAACTCTTACAGTGGTAGACTAGCAGATGTAGGGGATGTAGGTTGGTACGGTCTACCCATTCGTAAGGTGCTAGCACTTCTGAAAGACTATGTCTCGGTCATCCGTTTCTTAAACACTGTGTAGTGCGAGAAATCCAACGGAGGAGATCGAGTCTTGTGGGGAAAAGTGAGCAAACCTCTGCAGAGTGTATAAACTAATCATGGTTAGCCGTGTCCCCGGTTATGGACATCTTGAGTATCTAGTGTTGGGTTTCATAGTAATTTCGAAAAATTTCCTACGCACACGCAAGATCATGTGATGCATAGCAACGAGAGGGGGAGTATGATCTACATACCTAGTAGATCGACAACGGAAGCGTTTGGTTGATGTAGTCGTACGTCTTCATGATCCGACCGATCAAGTACCGAAACTACGGCACCTCCGAGTTCGAGCACACGTTCAGCTCGATGACGATCCCTGGACTCCGATCCAGCAAAGTGTCGGGGAAGAGTTCCGTCAGCACGACGGCGTGGTGACGATCTTGATGTACTACAGCAGCAGGGCTTCGCCTAAACTCCGCTACAGTATTATCGAGGACTGTGGTGGCTGGGGGCGCCGCACACGGCTAAGGAATAGATCACGTGGATCAACTTGTGTGTACTAGGGTGCCTCTACCTCAGTATATAAAGGACCAAAGGGGGGAGGCTGGACGGCCACATAGGGCGCGCCAGGAGAGTCCTACTCCCAGAGGGAGTAGGATTCCCCCCCCCCCAATCCTAGTTGGAATAGGACTTGTGGAGGGGGAAAAGAGAGAGAGGGGCCGGCCCCCTCTCCTTGTCCAATTCGGACCAAGGGAGGGGAGGGGCGCACGGCCCATGTAGGGCTGCCTCTTCTCTTTTCCACTAAGGCCCATCATGGCCCATTTAGCTCCCGGGGGTTCCGGTAACCTCCCGGTACTCCCGTAAAATCCCGATTTCACCCAGAACACTTCCAATATATCAATCTTTATGTCTTGACCATTTTGAGACTCCTAGTCATGTCAGTGATCATATCCGGGACTCCGAACAACCTTCGGTACATCAAAATGCATAAACTCATAATATAACTGTCATCGTAACCTTAAGCGTGCGGACCCTACGGGTTTGAGAACAATGTAGACATGACCGAGACATGTCTCCAGTCAATAACCAATAGCGGGACCTGGATGCCCATATTGGCTCCTGCATATTCTACGAAGATCTTTATCGGTCAGACCGCATAATAACATATGTCGTTCCCTTTGTCATCGGTATGTTACTTGCCCGAGATTCGATCGTCAGTATTCCAATACCTAGTTCAATCTCGTTGCTGGCAAGTCTCTTTACTCGTTCTGTAATACATCATCCTGCAACTAACTCATTTAGTTGCAATGCTTGCAAGGCTTAAGTGATGTGCATCACCGAGAGGGCCCAGAGATACCTCTCCGACAATCGGAGTGACAAAACCTAATCTCGAAATATGCCAACCCAACATGTACCTTTGGAGACACCTGTAATACTCCTTTATAGTCACCCAGTTACGTTGTGATGTTTGGTAGTACCCAAAGTGTTCCTCCAGTAAACGGGAGTTGCATAATCTCATAGTTATAGGAACATGTATAAGTCATGAAGAAAGCAATAGCAACATACTAAACGATCGGGTGCTAAGCTAATGGAATGGGTCATGTCAATCAGATCATTCTCTTAATGATGTGATCCCGTTAATCAAATAACAACTCATTGTTCATGGTTAGGAAACATAACCATCTTTGATTAATGAGCTAGTCAAGTAGAGGCATACTAGTGACACTTTGTTTGTCTATGTATTCACACATGTATTATGTTTCCGGTTAATACAATTCTAGCGTGAATAATAAACATTTATCATGATTACAAGGAAATAAATAATAACTTTATTATTGCCTCTAGGGCATATTTCCTTCAGTCTCCCACTTGCACTAGAGTCAATAATCTAGATTACACAGTAATGATTCTAACACCCATGGAGCCTTGGTGTTGATCATGTTTTGCTCGTGGAAGAGGCTTAGTCAACGGGTCTGCAATATTCAGATCCATAGGTATCTTGCAAATCTCTATGTCTCCCACCTGGACTAGATCCCGGATGGAATTGAAGCGTCTCTTGATGTGCTTGGTTCTCTTGTGAAATCTGGATTCCTTTGCCAAGGCAATTGCACCAGTATTGTCACAAAATATTTTCATTGGACCCAATGCACTAGGTATGACACCCAGATCGGATATGAACTCCTTCATCCAGACTCCTTCATTTGCTGCTTCTGAAGCAGCTATGTACTCCGCTTCACATGTAGATCCCGCTACAATGCTTTGTTTAGAACTGCACCAACTGACAGCTCCACCGTTTAATATAAACACGTATCCGGTTTGCGATTTAGAATCGTCCGGATCAGTGTCAAAGCTTGCATCAACGTAACCTTTTACGATGAGCTCTTTGTCACCTCCATATACGAGAAGCATATCCTTAGTCCTTTTGTAACGCCCGGATAATTTGGCTACAGTAAAACTCTCCTAATGATGCCATGACATCTACGATTACTGTTACTAATCTCGGGATAATTCGAAACCGCGTCAAATTCAAACTTAAATTTAAAGTCAACAATAAAAGTTTTCAAATATTAAAAATAAAATGTTCGGACTATGTCTATTATTGCATCGGTAATTATGGTGAAGTAAACACATTTTTATAAAATGCCTAGATGCTTTTAAATGAATTAAAATAGAAAAGAAATAGTAAAAGAAAATATAAAGGAGAAAAACAAACAGAAAAAAAGAAAGAGGAGGCCCCCACTGGGAATCGGCCCAGCTGGCCGGCCCAATCGGCCGCAGGCCCAACCGGCAAGCCCTCCCCCCTTATCCACTCACCACCTCGCCCAACTCCACCGACACCCCCACTCCCCCCCCCCCCGCACAAAATATCTCCCCCCCTCTCTCCCGATTGGATCGGGATCGGAGGAGGTCGCCGTCGCCCGCCGACGCCCGGAGCTCGCCGCCCCCTCCTCGCTGGACTGCTCCTCTCCGCCCCTCCTCCCCAATGCCCCTCCCCGAACTCCGTCGAGTTCGCTGCCCGAAATCCCGACTAACCCCCATGAGCTTCCCCTCTTTCCCTCTCTGCTCCCGCGTCGCGCCGTTGTCATACGCACTCGCCGCCCGCCCAGCATGCGCTCGCACACCTAGCCACGCCGGCCCCTGCTCGACCCTGCTGTCGCCTGAGCCTATGGCCCATGTCCGCCGCTAGCCGCCGGACCCCGCACTGCCTCTGCCACCCCCTTCCCCGTGAGTGCCCCGCTGCAGTCCGGCCGCGCCCGCCTGCATCTGTCGGCCGCGCCTTGGCCGTGCCACGGCCCCGCCACCGCACCTACTCGCGCCCGCGCGCACCCTCCGACCACCACCCGCGCCTGCCGTCCTCACCTCGCGGCCATTCCCCCCCCCCCACCTGTGCTGGCCTCGCGGCCATGGCCTCGCCCCTGTGCCCGCGAGGGCACACATCCACCATGGCCGCGCGCCATGGCCTGGCTTCCTCGTCGCGTTCCGCGCCTCGCCTCTGTTGGTCCTTTGCCGCACCACCGCGCGCGACCGCACCTGCCCGCACCCTTCGCCTCGCTCCACCGCGCTGTCACCGCGCGCCCCTCGTCTGCTCCAACGCGCCCGCCGCCTGCTGTGCGTGCCCGCACGCAACCACCCCAGCGCCGGCCACAACGCCCGCACACCCGCGCCAGCCTTCCCTGGCTGAGCCCCGCCGTGGCCTCCGCCGGCCGCCCCGCTGGATCCAGCGGCACCGCGCGGGTCCGTTCCCTCGGGCATGCGCCCGTTCGTGCGCCCGTGAGCCCCTGCGCCCGAACGCCCAGCGCCCGTTAAGGCCCTGGGCCACTTACACGCGGGCCCCAGCGCCCAGAACGTTTTATAAAATAAAAAAATAAAATAAAATAAAAATGAATTAATAAAATTAATAATTAATTAGTTAATTAATTAAGTTAATTAATCATGTTTAAATTAACTAATCTCTAATTAACCTAAACAGTGTATGACAGGTGGGTCCCACTGGACCCACTGGTCAGGTTGACCAAGTCAACCCTGTTGACTGCTGATGTTAGCATGACATCATGCTGATGTCATTAATCTATTTTTCGAATTAATTTAAATAATTAATTAAATTCCAGAAATTAATAAGATCTTTAGAAAATCATATCTTTTAATCCGTAACTCGGATGAAAAAGTTTTATACATGAAAGTTGCTCAGAACGATGAGACGAACCCGGATACGCGGCCTGTTCATTCGTCACGCATCCCTAGCATAGTGAACACGCAACTTCCCCCCTTCGGCTCCTCTACCTGAAAACGTGAAACACCGGGGATACTTTCTCGGATGTCATCCCCCTTCACCGGTATCACCTACTACCGCATTAGGGCACCTCTAACGCCGTTACTTGTCATGTCATGCATCACTATGCATATGCTTGCATTATATTTATTGTTTCTTCCCCCTCTTCTCTCGCTAGACACCGAGACCGACGCCGCTGCTACCCAGTACGACTATGGTGTTGACGACCCCTCTCTCTTGCCAGAGCAACCAGGCAAGCCCCCCCCCCTTGATCACCAGATATCGCCTACTCTCCTCTATACTGCTTGCATTAGAGTAGTGTAGCATGTTACTGCTTTCGTTATTCCTATCCTGATGCATAGCCTATCCTTGCTACTACTGTTGATACCTTTACATGCAATCCTACTTGCTTAGTATAGGATGCTAGTATTTCCATCTGTGGCCCTACATTCTTGTCCGTCTGCTGTGCTATACTATTGGGCCGTGATCACTCGGGAGGTGATCGCGGGTTTATACTATGTACTTTATACTTGATACATGTGGTGATTAAAGATGGGTCGGCTCGTAGGAGCACCCGCGAGTGGATCTTTGAGGCGGAGCGACAGGGCAGGTTCAGACCACCTAGGAGAGAGGTGGGCCTGGCCCTGGTCAGCGTTCGTGGATACTTAACACGCTAAACGAGATCTAGGTATTTGATCTGAGTCTGGCCATCTGGCTTATACGCACTAACCATCTACGCGAGAGTAGTTATGGGTATCCCAGCGTCGTGGTATCAGCCGAAGCCTTCGTGACGTCAGCGACTGAG
The DNA here is from genome assembly GCF_018294505.1 of Triticum aestivum. Classification (NCBI taxonomy): domain Eukaryota; kingdom Viridiplantae; phylum Streptophyta; class Magnoliopsida; order Poales; family Poaceae; genus Triticum; species Triticum aestivum. Next base: position 521,059,989 of record NC_057800.1, read on the forward strand.
CGACGCGCGCCGGATTGGAATGTAAGCCTGCTCTTGTATTAAGGGGGCTAGTTCTGCTTCCGGCCGCGTTTGCAATGTGCAGGTGTGCTAAGGGCGATGGGCCCAGACCCCTGTGCGCTTAGGTTTAGACCGGCGTGCTGACCTCTCTGTTGTGCCTAGGTGGGGCTGCGACGTGTTGATCTTTCGCGGCCGGGCATGACCCCGAAAAGTGTGTCCGGCCAAATGGGATCAAGCGTGTTGGGGTATGTGGTGCACCCCTGCAGGGAAGTTAATCTATTCGAATAGTCGTGATCTTCGGTAACAGGACGACTTGGAGTTGTACCTTGACCTTATGACAACTAGAACCAGATACTTAATAAAACACACCCTTCCAAGTGTCAGATACAACCGGTGATCGCTCTCTCATAGGGCGACGAGGGGAGGATCATCGGTTAGGATTATGCTATACGATGCTACTTGGAGGTCTTCAGTCTACTCTCTTCTACATGCTGCAAGACGGAGGGTGCCAGAAGCGTACTCTTCGAAAGGACTAGCTATCCCCCTCTTATTCCGGCTTTCTGCAGTTCAGTCCACATATAATAGCCTTATTCCAGTTGATACCAATGCATACATATGTAGTGTAGCTCCTTGCGTGCGAGTACTTTGGATGAGTACTCACGGTTGCTTTCTCCCTCTTTTCCCCCTATCCCTTCTACCTGGTTGTCGCAACCAGATGTTGGAGCCCAGGAGCCAGACGCCACCTTCGATGACGACTCCTACTACACCGGAGGTGCCTACTACTATGTGCTGCCCGCTGACGACGACCAGGAGTAGTTAGGAGGATCCCAGGCAGGAGGCATGCGCCTCCTTCGATCTGTATCCCAGTTTGTGCTAGCCTTCTTAAGGCATACTTGTTTAACTTATGTCTGTACTCAGATATTGTTGCTTCCGCTGACTCGTCTATGATCGAGCCCTTGTATTCGAGCCCTCGAGGCCCCTGGCTTGTAATATGATGCTTGTATGACTTATTTTATTTGTAGAGTTGTGTTGTGATATCTTCCCGTGAGTCCTTGATCTTGATCGTACACATTTGCGTGCATGATTAGTGTACGGTCAAATCGGGGGCGTTACACCTTTTCAGGTATTTCAGGATGTTCTTGACCGCTGTCCAGTGATCCACTCCTGGATTACTTTGGTACCTCCCTGCTAGACTTATAGCAAGGCACACATTAGGTCTGGTACACAGCATTGCAGACATGATAGATCCTATGGCTGATGCATAGGGAACATCTTTCATATTCTCTCTATCTTCTGCAGTGGTCGGGCATTGAGTCTTACTCAACTTCACACCTTGTAACACAGGCAAGAACCCTTTCTTTGCTTGATCCATTTTGAACTTCTTCAAAATTTTGTCAAGGTATGTGGTTTGTGAAAGTCCAATTAAGCATTTTGATCTATCTCTATAGATCTTAATGCCTAATATGTAAGCAGCTTCACCGAGGTCTTTCATTGAAAAACTTTTATTCAAGTATCCCTTTATGCTATCCAGAAATTCTACATCATTTCCAGTTAGTAATATGTCATCCACATATAATATCAGAAATGCTACAGAGCTCCCACTCACTTTCTTGTAAATACAGGCTTCTCCAAGAGTCTGTATAAAACCAAATGCTTTGATCACACTATCAAAACATTTATTCCAACTCCGAGAGGCTTGCACCAGTCCATAAATGGATCGCTGGAGCTTGCACACTTTGTTAGCTCCCTTTGGATCGAAAAAACCTTCTGGTTGTATCATATACAACTCTTCTTCCAGAAATCCATTCAGGAATGCAGTTTTTGACATCCATCTGCCAAATTTCATAATCATAAAATGCCACAATTGCTAACATGATTCGGACATACTTAAGCATCGCTACGGGTGAGAAGGTCTCATCGTAGTCAATCCCTTGAACTTGCCGAAAACCTTTTGCGACAAGTCGAGCTTTGTAGACATTAATATTATCGTCAGCGTTTCTTCTTCTTGAAGATCCATTTATTCTCAATTGCTTGCCGATCATCGGGCAAGTCAACCAAAGTCCATACTTTGTTCTCATACATGGATCCTATCTCAGATTTCATGGCTTCAAGCCACTTTGCGGAATCTGGGCTCACCATTGCTTCTTCGTAGTTCGCAGGTTCATCATGATCTAGTAGCATGACTTCCAGAACAGGATTACCGTACCACTCTGGTGCGGATCTTACTCTGGTTGATCTACGAGGTTCAGTAGTATCTTGTTCTGATGTTTCATGATCATTATCATTAGCTTCCTCACTACTCGGTGTAGGTGTCGCAGAAACAGGTTTCTGTGATGTACTACTTTCCAATAAGGGAGCAGGTACAGTTACCTCGTCAAGTTCTACTTTCCTCCCACTCACTTCTTTCGAGAGAAACTCCTTCTCCAGAAAGTTTCCGAATTTAGCAACAAAAGTCTTGCCTTCGGATCTGTGATAGAAGGTGTATCCAATAGTTTCCTTTGGATATCCTATGAAGACACATCTCTCCGATTTGGGTTCGAGCTTATCAGGTTGAAGCTTCTTCACATAAGCATCGCAGCCCCAAACTTTCAGAAACGACAACTTTGGTTTCTTGCCAAACCACAGTTCATAAGGCGTCGTCTCAACGGATTTTGATGGTGCCCTATTTAACGTGAATGCGGCCGTCTCTAGAGCATATCCCCAAAACGATAGCGGTAAATTAGTAAGAGACATCATAGATCGCACCATATCTAGTAAAGTACGATTACGACGTTCGAACACACCATTACGCTGAGGTGTTCCGGGTGGCGTGAGTTGCGAAACTATTCCACAATTTTTCAGATGTAGACCAAACTCGTAACTCAAATATTCTCCTCCACGATCAGATCGTAGAAACTTTATTTTCTTGTTACGATGATTTTCAACTTCACTCTGAAATTCTTTGAACTTTTCAAATATTTCAGACTTATGTTTCATTAAGTAGATATACCCATATCTGCTTAAATCATTTGTGAAGGTGAGAAAATAACGATATCCGCCACGAGCCTCAATATTCATCGGACCACATACATCTGTATGTATGATTTCCAACAAATCTGTTGCTCTCTCCATAGTACCGGAGAACGGCATTTTAGTCATCTTGCCCATGAGGCACGGTTCACAAGTACCAAGTGATTCATAATCAAGTGGTTCCAAAAGTCCATCAGTATGGAGTTTCTTCATGCGCTTTACACCGATATGACCTAAACGGCAGTGCCACAAATAAGTTGCACTCTCATTATCAACTCTGCATCTTTTGGCTTCAACATTATGAATATGTGTGTTACTACTATCGAGATTTAACAAGAATAGACCACTCTTCAAGGGTGCATGACCATAAAAGATATTACTCATATAAATAGAACAACCATTATTCTCTGATTTAAATGAATAACCGTCTCGCATTAAACAAGATCCAGATATAATGTTCATGCTTAACGCTGGCACCAAATAACAATTATTTAGGTCTAATACTAATCCTGAAGGTAGATGTAGAGGTAGCGTGCCGACCGCGATCACATCGACTTTGGAACCGTTTCCCACGCGCATCGTCACCTCGTCCTTAGCCAATCTTCGCTTAATCCGTAGTCCCTGTTTCGAGTTGCAAATATTAGCAACAGAACCAGTATCAAATACCCAGGTGCTACTGCGAGCATTGGTAAGGTACACATCAATAACATGTATATCACATATACCTTTGTTCACCTTGCCATCCTTCTTATCCGCCAAATACTTGGGGCAGTTCCGCTTCCAGTGACCAGTCTACTTGCAATAGAAGCACTTGGTTTCAGGCTTAGGTCCAGGTTTGGGTTTCTTCTCTTGAGTAGCAACTTGCTTGCCGTTCTTTTTGAAGTTCCCCTTCTTCTTCCCTTTGCCCTTTTTCTTGAAACTAGTGGTCCTGTTGACCATCAACACTTGATGCTCCTTCTTAATTTCTACCTCCGCAGCTTTCAGCATCGCGAAGAGCTCGGGAATAGTCTTATTCATCCCTTGCATATTATAGTTCATCACGAAGCTCTTGTAGCTTGGTGGCAGTGATTGGAGAATTCTGTCGATGACGCAATCATCTGGAAGATTAACTCCCAATTGAATCAAGTGATTATTATACCCAGACATTTTGAGTATATGCTCACTGACAGAACTGTTCTCCTCCATCTTGCATCTATAGAACTTATTGGAGACTTCATATCTCTCAATCCGGGCATTTGCTTGCAATATTAACTTCAACTCCTGGAACATCTCATATGCTCCATGATGTTCAAAATGTCGTTGAAGTCCCGATTCTAAGCCGTAAAGCATGGCACACTGAACTATCGAGTAGTCATCAGGTTTGCTCTACCAGACGTTCATAACATCCGGTATTGCTCCTGCAGCAGGCCTGGCACCCAGCGGTGCTTCCAGGACGTAATTCTTCTGTGCAGCAATGAGGATAATCCTCAAGTTACGGACCCAGTCCGTGTAATTGCTACCATCATCTTTCAACTTTGCTTTCTCAAGGAACGCATTAAAATTCAACGGAACAACAGCACGAGCCATCTATCTACAATCATCATAAACAAGCAAGATACTATCAGGGACTAAGTTCATGATAAATTTAAGTTCAATTAATCATATTACTTAAGAACTCCCACTTAGATAGACATCTCTCTAATCCTCTAAGTGATCACGTGATCCAAATCAACTAAACCATGTCCGATCATCACGTGAGATGGAGTAGTTTCATTGGTGAACATCATTATGTTGATCATATCTGCTATATGATTCACGCTCGACCTTTCGGTCTCCGTGTTCCGAGGCCATATCTGTATATGCTTGGCTCGTCAAGTATAACCTGAGTATTCCGCGTGTGCAACTGTTTTGCACAAGTTGTATTTGAACGTAGAACCTATCACACCCGATCATCACGTGGTGTCTCAGCACGAAGAACTTTCGCAATGGTGCATACTCAGGGAGAACACTTCTTGATAATTTAGTGAGAGATCATCTTATAATGCTACCGTCAATCAAAGCAAGATAAGATGCATAAAAGATAAACATCACATGCAATCAATATAAGTGATATGATATGGCCATCATCATCTTGTGCTTGTGATCTCCATCTCCGAAGCACCATCGTGATCACCATCGTCCGGCGTGACACCTTGATCTCCATCGTAGCATCGTTGTCGTCTCGCCAAGCTTGTGCTTCTACGACTATCGCTACCGTTTAGTGATAAAGTAAAGCATTACATCACGATTGCATTGCATACAATAAAGCGACAACCATATGGCTCCTGCCGGTTGCCGATAACTCGGTTACAAAACATGATCATCTCATACAATAAAATTCAGCATCATGTGTTGACCATATCACATCACAACATGCCCTGCAAAAACAAGTTAGACGTCCTCTACTTTGTTGTTGCAAGTTTTATGTGGCTGCTACGGGCTTAAGTAAGAACCAATCTCACCTACGCATCAAAACCACAATGATAGTTTGTCAATTTGACTCCGTTTTAACCTTTGCAAGGACCGGGCGTAGCCATACTTGGTTCAACTAAAGTTGGAGAAACTGTCACCCACAAGCCACCTCTGTGCAAAGCATGTCGGGAGAACCGGTCTCGCGTAAGCGTACGCGTAATGTCGGTCTGGGACGCTTCATCCAACAATACCGCCGAACCAAAGTATGACATGCTGGTAGGCATTATGACTTATATCGCCAACAACTCACTTGTGTTCTACTCGTGCATATAACATCAACATATAAAACCTAGGCTCGGATGCCACTGTTGGGTTTCGTAGTAATTACAAAAAAATTTCCTACGCACACGCAAGATCATGTGATGCATAGCAACGAGAGGGGGGGTATGATCTACATACCTAGTAGATCGACAACGGAAGCATTTGGTTGATGTAGTCGTACGTCTTCACGATCCGACCGATCAAGTACCAAAACTACGGCACCTCCGAGTTCGAGCACACGTTCAGCTCGATGACGATCCCCGGACTCCAATCTAGCAAAGTGTCGGGGAAGAGTTCCGTCAGCACGACGGCGTGGTGACGATCTTGATGTACTACAGCAGCAGGGCTTCGCCTAAACTCCGCTACAGTATTATCGAGGACTATGGTGGCTGGGGGCGCCGCACACGGCTAAGGAATAGATCACGTGGATCAACTTGTGTGTTCTAGGGTGCCTCTACCTCAGTATATAAAGGACCAAAGGGGGGAGGCTGGCCGGCCACATAGGGCGCACCAGGAGAGTCCTACTCCCTCTGGGAGTAGGACCCCCCCCAATCCTAGTTGGAATAGGACTTGTGGAGGGGGGAAAAGAGAGAGAGGGGCCGGCCCCCTCTCCTTGTCCAATTCGGACCAAGGGAGGGGAGGGGCGCATGGCCCATGTAGGGCTTCCTCTTCTCTTTTCCACTAAGGCCCATCATGGCCCATTTAGCTCCCGGGGGGTTCCGGTAACCTCCCGGTACTCCGGTAAAATCCCGATTTCACCCAGAACACTTCCGATATCCAAACATAGGCTTCCAATATATCAATCTTTATGTCTCGACCATTTCGAGACTCCTCGTCATGTCCGTGATCAATTCGGGACTCCGAACAACCTTCGGTACATCAAAATGCATAAACTCATAATATAATTGTCATCGTAACCTTAAGCGTGCGGACCCTACGGGTTCGAGAACAATGTAGACATGACCGAGACATGTCTCCAGTCAATAACCAATAGCGGAACCTGGATGCCCATATTGGCTCCTACATATTCTACGAAGATCTTTATCGGTCAGACCGCATAACAACATACGTCGTTCCCTTTGTCATCGGTATGTTACTTGCCCGAGATTCGATCGTCGGTATTCCAATACCTAGTTCAATCTCGTTGCTGGCAAGTCTCTTTACTCGTTCTGTAATACATCATCCCGCAACTAACTCATTTAGTTGCAATGCTTGCAAGGCTTAAGTGATGTGCATCACCGAGAGGGCCCAGAGATACCTCTCCGACAATCGGAGTGACAAAACCTAATCTCGAAATATGCCAACCCAACATGTACCTTTGGAGACACCTGTAATACTCCTTTATAGTCACCCAGTTACGTTGTGACGTTTGGTAGTACCCAAAGTGTTCCTCCGGTAAACGGGAGTTGCATAATCTCATAGTTATAGGAACATGTATAAGTCATGAAGAAAGCAATAGCAACATACTAAACGATCGGGTGCTAAGCTAATGGAATGGGTCATGTCAATCAGATCATTCTCTTAATGATGTGATCCCGTTAATCAAATAAAAACTCATTGTTCATGGTTAGGAAACATAACCATCTTTGATTAACGAGCTAGTCAAGTAGAGGCATACTAGTGACACTTTGTTTGTCTATGTATTCACACATGTATTATGTTTCCGGTTAATACAATTCTAGCATGAATAATAAACATTTATCATGATTACAAGGAAATAAATAATAACTTTATTATTGCCTCTAGGGCATATTTCCTTCATCTAGTACCTGGATTATCATGTGAATCTCAACATGTTACTCTAAAATTTAATTTGTTGGGTTTTGTTTAATGATGATGCTTAATTGGGATTGAGAATGCTGTCAACCATTCTCAATGTTTAACTACCACCATGATAGTTAATTAAAATGTATTCCTTTGCAGTAGGGAAAAATTGGCTTTACGCAAAACTATAACCATAGAGCTTTCCACTAGCCAAATATGCATATAGTATAGTTGTTTCATTCCATTACTCTCTATGTGTTACTTTGCCAGCATATTCCATGTGCTAACCCATTTCGGGCTGCAACATTAATGTTGCAGACTTTTCAGACGACAATTAAGGAGTTTTTAGGTCGTGGTTCTATACCCAGTGATGCCGTTGGAGCTGATGGACTCACTTATCTTCCAATCCTTCCGCTGTTATTGTTATTAGATGGCCTTAAGCCATAATTATTGTAATAAGTTCTCTTTTGAGACACTCGATGTAATAAGTGTGTGACTTCTACTCTGTTATAAATCCTTCAAGTACTGTGTGGTGTCAGCATTACTGATCCAGGGATGACACCTGAGCATAGAGATTGGACCATTTGAGGTCTGGCCGCTACACTCATACAAACTTATTTTTAAATTGAAGGATCCAATCGAAACTTCAATGGCACAGTAGGTATGTTCACGCATGTTTCTTTAACAGGCTTGCTCTTACCAATAGCTCTGTTGATTTCAATTTCAATTGTGTATATAGTTGACTTCTCATATCATGCACATTACTAGCATCACAACAGAGCCAATAGTGTTGTTGTACATGTAGACCCGTGGTACCCATCTGAAATCTTGTGTGCCGTGTAGTTTCCCACGCTTTGTATTCTTTCACTGCTACTTTGTCTTGAACTGATATGATTTGAACTGTGTCTCTATTTTGATTTGGCAAGACAATGTAGTGACCATAGGACATAGATATATGTTTGTTTGATGCTTTTATTATGTACTAGTACTTGGCAATAGAAGACTTGGTAGTTTAATCCTGTCCACCTTACTAATGAACTGGTTCACCGAAATGAGTTTCATATACTAGTACATGCTAAACTGTTATGTGTCTGCTTGTTTCTTCTTTTAGAATGCTGACAGAATATTGGGGAAGAGTGCCTTATTAAGCAATGGTAAAGGAAGTAATGCAGATAAGGTTTAGGATAGTGACACATCCTTGTTGGTCTCCAACAAAGCTGATAAAACAGCTAAGGAAGACTATCTCGAAGACAGTGAGATAACCCCAAAGTCCTCTCTTGGTTTAGTGTTGGAGTTACTAGCCACTGCTGCTTGGACAAGATATTCAAACTCACTGTCTAAATCAGTTCTGTTTCTTGAGTCTCAACTACAAGCTGAAAGACATCGATCAGCTATGCTGCAACAAGAAGCGGAAGGACTGCGGAAGTCCCTGGAGCATTCAGATGCATACTTTCTGGTGCAACAGCAAGCGTTGGCGGATTTTAGCGCCAAACAGGACAAAGCTAATAAGCTTGCTAAGCTTATTGCTAGCATGGTGGATACCATGTTTCTTAAGCTCTCATAAAGTTGTTTCAGTTATGCTCTTGTTTTGCTTCCGCGTTTATTTGCACCGGTGGCCAATTTTGACGGCCAGTGTATGTAATATGCTGCTTTGTTCCCTATATTTGCACCGGTGGCGAACTTTGATGCCCAGTGGATGTAATATGTGTAATAGCGGTAATAGGCTAGCGTTAATTGCTTGCTTATTTATTTCCTTATTGTCTTGTTTAGTTGTTTGCTTGTAGTCACTGTAGTTCTTTTTCTGTGTTTTTCTAGTGGCCATTGTCGGTGTCAAAACTGGTGGATCTCGGGTAGGGGGTCCCAAACTGTGCGTCTAAGGCGGATGGTAACAGAAGGCAGGGGACACGATGTTTACCCAGGTTCGGGCCCTCTTGATGGAGGTAAAACCCTACGTCCTGCTTGATTGATATTGATGATATGAGTATTACAAGAGTTGATCTACCACGAGATCGTAGAGGCTAAACCCTAGAAGCTAGCCTATGGTATGATTGTTGTTGTATATGATCTATCGACTATCCCGGCCTCGGTTTATATAATGCACCAGAGGCCTAGGCTAACAAGAGTCCTAGCCGAATACGCCGGTGGGGAGAAGTCCTTGTCTTGATCGCCAACTCTTGTGGAATCTTCCTTGTATGCGGTAGCTGTCCGAACCGTCCCATGAGTATACGGCCATGGGGGTCCTCGGCCCAATCTAACAGATCGGGAGATGACGTGGTGAGTACCCCCTAGTCTAGGACACCGTGAGTAGCCCCCTGAACCGGTCTTCAAGTTAGGGATGCTCTTCGATTCTTCTGAACTGTTCTTCATCTTCGGTTGTCGGTCTTGAAAACTGGTTCAACAAATCTTCTCGTCTTCGATCTTGAGGATCGCCAAAATGCATTCGACGAGTTTACACGTCGGGTATCCGAGGAGCCCCTTTAAGTTTCCGGCCTTTATCAATGCCTTGTTATTTTTATGCCACGCCTCGGGTTTGAAGCTGTTCCCGGAGGCAGTGTCCTCTTGCGTCCGAGCTCCAACGCCAGACTGCATTCGAGGTAATTTTTGCAGCCGAGCACCAACACCGGACTGCTTCCGAGCTCCAACACCGAAATGTATCCGAGGTCCAACGCCGGACTGTTTCCAAGCTCCAACGTCGGACTATATCCAAGATGTCATAGATCATCTTGGTACAAAAAAGTTGAAGGAGTTTAGCCGAGCTTAATGCCGGAAATGCCCTCTATGGAGCCAGCCACTAGCGCCCGAACTTTATGCCGGACTGCTTCAGAGGCGGTGCACCACCCCGACTGTGATCCGATTTTTTGTCAATATTTTTTATTGGTGCAATTTATTCTCTGCCGAGATATACAGCCAGTAGCCCTCAAGGTGTGTATCGGTCTAAAACCCGAGATGCACCTGAAGGATGACGTAAGACCGCTGATCCCAGTAGCCACTGAGACTCAGGTTGATTTGCAAAATTGGCCTGACGACCAAGTCCTAGCTCGGCAGAATACTTCGGGACACGAAAAGTGGTGTGCTCAGTCCTTGAGACTCAGGTTGGGTGCGGCCGACCAACCTGAGGATCAAAATCTCCTCGGAAACTATATTGCACATAAAATTTCCTGCATTGGACATGCAATGCATTAGCCCCTGAGACAATGGTCGGGTGGCAACACTAGATCAGGGGATCGATGTGCCCCTTTAATATTTGTAAATAATAAGCCCGAAGCCCACTAGCCCCTGAGCCTTAATGTGGGCACGGGTGGCCGAATTAAGGATCGATATCCATAGTAAAATCACAAATTATGTGTAATGACTCTATGTACCCAAGTACTTTACGTCATTAATGCTTGGATTCGCATTGTACAAAACTTTGTTGACCGACCATCAGCTTCCACCTCCTCGGCCAGTAGCTAAGCAGTGTTTGTCCTACTTTATAAAGCCTTTATGAGGGCAAAGATTTATGACAAACAAGGCAATCTGGCCATACGGTTTTATAAACAAAGGTACGCAGAGAGATATGTTATATTACTGTTTAACATAAAAAATGCCTTCCAAAGAAAACAGTCCCGCTATCGATTCCTTTCTTTGGGTTGTCATGCTAAGCATGATCATGAAACCTCAGCTCTAATGTAAGAGCAAAATATCGAGGATTTAGTTTGGGAGGCCAGTTAATAGCCCCCGGTAGTGTTCGGCAACAGTCGAGGTCAAGCCGTAAACACTTCGGCCATTGTTATGAATGGCCCGTCATTTAACACCGTCATCGGATCGCTAACCAGTTTATGCTTATTGTGACAGTCAGTTTTCGGCTTTCTCCACTAAGGTGCTTAACCATGTGAGCTGGAAGCACAATCACAGTGGTTCTCCCTTTGCACACCTAGCCGAACAAAGCGGAACGTAGGAGGCAAGCGCAGGAGCCGAGCAACCCAACTATTGACTAAAGACACAATTCAAAACCGATGCATATATAGCAATATCCGAGAATGTTTTTGCCGAATCTCTAAAGGTATCCGGCGTTGCACTGCGAGACTTGTGCTGAAAACACACAAATAGTTTAAAAGTGCCATAAGCTTGGAAAACCAAAAAACGTCAGTAAAAACTTGACGTCCGAACAAGATCAAGTGTTCGGTGCCAATCTGAAAATTGGGGGAAAATTGTGCTTCTGTCGTGCATTAATATTACACATCCGATCTCAAGACTTCAAGCGGGTCAGCCAACGGCTGCAGCCTCCTATCCCGAAGGCGGAGTGCTTCTCGCTAGACCAGTTTAGTGAACTAAACTCGAGCGGTCACTAGAGAGAAAATGGGTTATCTGGCTATTGACCACACACTCACGTCGAAAAAGGAGCGATAGAAAAAGACTTTGCAACGACCAAGAAGAAAACACATTTACTATAAAATAGCTCACATAAATTTTAAGAGCCCCCAAGTGACTTGGGTAAAAAAATTATGTATAATGATTGTATGTACCGAAGTACTTATATCATATCTTTGTTCAACCGAACTTTAAACACGTCTTAACCGACCGTCGGCTTCTCCCTCTTCGGTCAAGGACCAAAAAGTGTTATGTACTCCACCTGTAGAGAATATCGACAGTGTTTCTGATAACCAGGCAACCTGGCCATAAGGCTGTAACAGACAAAGCGCGCTCAGGGAACTTATGCTATATTACAGACGAAGTGTAAGAAGCATCTTCGAAGAAAATAGTACCCCCACCGACACCTTTCTTCGGTGCTCATTATTGCTATGAGACTTGTGCAATAGATTTTTTGTACTCATGAGTTCCGTTGTGTGCCGACCATGATTGAAAACAATAAGAGCGCTAGCTTTCGGCTTCACCCAGTCTGAGGTTAGAGCTCGGAGGACCCGGTCGTGACAATCGCAGAGGTGCTCCCTTTACTCCCTAGACGAACAATCGGGAACGTAGGGGTAAGCACAAGAGCCAGGCAACCTAGCTTTCAAATCGCTTAAGTCAATATGGTGCATATTGTGGCATAATACACGAACAAGGAACGAAGTCGTACAAGTATAATCATATGCAAGAGGAAAAGCTTCATGAAGGAAGCCCCCAAATGAATTGGGTATTTGAATTTATGCGTCACAAACAAAGTTTGGACAAGGAAATTTTTTACAGGAAACTTTTTTCCAAAAAAGTATAATGCTTGGTCGAACCGAACACAAGTTGGAAATTAAAGCTTTGAGCATGAAAGCGACTTAGCTGGTTAATGTGTTCGGTATTGATAACGCGGTCCGAGCTTGATGCGGGACAAGGTTCCATCCCCCAAGCCGGTCCCGAGGTGGCGGAGCGGAGAGGTCGACACGCCGAAGTGGTGACATAGCACGGTCTATGCAGACCGGCAGAGTGACGCCGAAGTCCCCGGATCATTTTCCTGTGCACAAAAAATAGTGCAAACCGGAGATAATAGTAATAATGATAATTAAAAAAATCATTGCATAATAAATAATTTATGCAAAGTGAGTAATAAAAGAAATATGGCCTGGCGCCGAAGTCAATGTCGATGCAGGGCGTCGGCGTGATACGGTAAAGGCATGGCAAAGCCTGAATTCACAGGTCGATCGGAGCTCCGGATGCGGCGTTCGCCGGACTATGTACGGAAACTGACCGGACCACCATGCGACTGTCGTTAATGCGGCCACCATTTGATAGACCTGTGTACATATGATGGACAAACCAGAGTAATAATTCCTTGGGAAAAATGAACCCAAACAAGTAAAAAATACTGGGATTAATAGCACCTGGTTTATTTGTTATAGCAATTCGAAGGAAGGTGATTCCCAAAATTGGGACTCGATCCGCACACCCATTGCCTGATGGGCGATAAAACGACGGCATGGCAATGCTGGCAAAGGTTGGCTCGCCGAGGCAAAGCCCTCGGTCCAGCTAACGTGACGGAGCTGGTCGGCTAGTGACGCTGAAGTGTCCGGAGTAGGATGATGAAGAGATGACGAAGCCCCCGGTCTAGCCAAGATGTCGAAACCTTGATGTCAGCCGATGATTCGAATTAGGTCGGCGTGATGGACACCAGCTTGAAGAAGCAATAGTGCGGCCCTGCCGATGCAGGTCGTGACGTGGTCGATGCCGGCTTTAATGAAGCGACCGTGCGGCGATGCCGGTATGCCCGCTCCGTGTAATCCGTGGGGCGGCAATGTTGGTGATGATTTATCCTTCGCGATGCCGGACTCTTGTTCGGCTTGCCAAGATGATGATCCGAAGAAGTTGAGCTCGGCTCAACAAAGTGACGATGTGTCTAGCGCAGGTCGGTAGCCGTGGAACAATATTGCCGGACTGGTTTGACACCAGCATGATGTTGAAGATCATGTTCAAAATATCTTAAAGTTAGTGGGATGTGTTCGGGAACAAAACACAATACCCCATGCAAAACTTCCTTCAAAAGGGATGTCCGAAATCCCGTTCATAAAAAAGATGAACTCGGGTCGGATTCTTTTTTGCGCAGAAAACATATCCGAAAAGTGATGCACTAATCGGAAGGTTCCCAGAGTTTGGACGGTCGGATCGAGCTGAAATTTTGAGAGGTGATAGATAAGGGAATTCCGCAGCCGGTCAATGGTTGGATCTTCCAAAGGACGTCCGAGCTAAAAGCTGGACACCACGCCCTAAACTCGTCTAGATTCCCGTCCAGATTTGATAGGGCTCCGGTATATCGTGGATTGCCAGAGATTCCTCTATCGGAACTCGACGAAATTTTGCAGGGTTGTTGTAGACTCAATTCCACACAATTATACCGAAGCGATCGTCAAAAAGACACTTGAGGAGGCGGTGGCGGCAGACACAAGTTTGTTGTCCATAAGAACAGCACGGTCGCCCGAGGGCAATGTTGACTTTGAGCCCCCAGGCTCCCTGGATGATTCCTCCATGATCTTGATAGAGATCGGAGTTGATGTTTATAAAGGCCCTCATCCGAACATGACGATCGGAGGTAGGGCACAGTCCTTGGTCAAACCAAGGTGACCAGTCGAGCTGGTGACGAAGATGCCGAAGTCGCAGTTGATCTGCAGGCGAGCCATCAACCTTTTGCCGATCACACAGCGGAACTCTCAATGAAAGCACCAATGTCGGTGTTAAAACCGGTGGATCTCGGGTAGGGGGTCCCGAACTGTGCGTCTAAGGCAAATGGTAAAAGGAGGCAGGGGACACGATGTTTTACCCAGGTTCGGGCCCTCTTGATGGAGGTAAAACCCTACGTCCTGCTTGATTGATATTGATGATATGAGTATTACAAAAGTTGATCTACCACGAGATCGTAGAGGCTAAACCCTAGAAGCTAGCCTATGGTATGATTGTTGTTGTATATGATCTATCGACTAGCCTGGCCTCGGTTTGTATAATGCACCAGAGGCCTAGGATAACAAGAGTCCTAGCCGAATACACCGGTGGGGAGAAGTCCTTGTCTTGATCGCCAAGTCTTGTGGAATCTTCCTTGTATGCGGCAGCTGTCCGAACCGGCCCATGAGTATACGGCCATGGGGGTCCTCGGCCCAATCTAACAGATAGGGAGATGACGTGGTGACTACCCCCTAGTCCAGGACACTGTCAGCCACAATAACCTATTCTTGGAAACTAGGCCAAAATAATCATGGCAACACATGGACTGTTGTAACCATGGGCCTCCTGCGGGCCGTATGATCCATGGGCCTTCTACGGGCCATAGGATCCATTGGCCTTCTATACGGGCCGTAGGATCCATGGGCCTTCTAAGGGCCGTATGATCCATGGGCCTTTTACGGGCCGTAGGATCCATGGGCCTTCTACGGGGCGTATGGTCATTTCGCCAATCATGGGCCATACTATTCGTGGACAATATCGGGTCGTTTATTGGTCGTATTTGATAACTCTATGAAAACAGCCCAACGGGTTTTTTGACATGAAAATGGCCCAACGTATTAACGAGCCACAAACGGGCTGACTGTAACCACGGGCTGAATTTGGCCCACAAGTAGAAAATGACAGTAACGGGCCGTAAGTAACCGAATGCTGGAAATGAGCCCGGGAATAAGTGGGCCCTGAGAAGGTCTAAAGATATCATGGGCTAGAAACGGCCCAACAGAATAATGGGCCGTTAATGGGTATAAAATGGCACACTGTTCATTACGGGCCAGTTTTACCACGGGCCGTTAAGGGGCCGAGGGTTACTAAGGGCCTCATATGGGCCGAAAGACGTCATGGGACATACATGGGCCGGAAGTTAAAACGGGCTGGAATTATATTGGACGGCCCAGATGACTCTACTCGGCCTAATTCGGATAGGCCGTAAATGGGCCATAGGATAGCGGGTTGTAAATGGGCTATATGCGAACAGGACGTTAACAGGCTTGCCGTGGGCCGGCCCGCCACCTTTTGACCAAGTCAAACGGGCCGGCCTTTTCACAGGAATGGGCCTCTATTGGGTCGTGCCACGTGTCGGCGTATCATAGGCGCTTTGGGTCCAATGAGTGGATGACATCTGTCCCAACGGTGAGCCGACACGTGTTTCCTCCAGCCAATGATGATTTTACACGTGGAAAATCCCCATTGGTCGGGGCTGTTAACGGGTTATCGGATCCAAAACCGGACACGATAGCTTAACGGCATTCCGTTACGATGGATGTCACGTGTCGGTCACCCTTGACGAAAGCACTTCTATGACGCGCGATTTATCATCATGGAAGTGGACACCTCCGTGATGATAATTTTGATAATGTCATGGAACACTTCTACGACAGCACATGTATGACTATCTTGATTCTATCATAAATTTGTCATGGATGTACATGCATGATAGAAAACGTGACCTACTATGACAAACACGTATCATCACGGAAGTGTATTTTTTTTGTAGTGTAAGCCGCCTCAACTTCTGTTTAAGAGGAAGAAAACGACAATTCTTTTCCAACATCAGGATGGCTGAACCAACGTTGATACTGTCTGATGAATGGATAACGGTGGAGATTCGGCGCACCCAATTGGTTGTTGACTCGCCCTCTCCCTGGACACAAGAGTCTAAGTCTAGAATCAACATAGGCTGCTCGCACATGTCTTTGAAATATTGAATAAAACGCGCCTTCAGCTCAGCCCATGATCTGATGGAGTTAACGGGAAATCCCTTCAGCCAGGTACGTGCCAGTCCATCCAACATCAAGGTGAAGTACTTAGCACATGCAGCATCACTAACATCCAGCATCTCCATAGCCATCTCGTAGCTCTCAATCCAGGTCTCTGGGGGTTGATCTGCTGTGTAATTAGGCACCTTGCGAGGGCCCTTAAAATCCTTAGGCAACTGCTCATTACGTAGAGCCGGTACTAAACATGGCACACCAAGGGTTCTGGATGTCACACCTGCCTCCAGAGACACTGATGGGTAAGCTGGAGATTGTTGTTGAGCCGCCAGCTCAGCCTCGTGCCGCGCTCTGCCCTGATCCACCAAAGCCTGAGCATCATTACTAGCGCACGGTGAGTTAGGCCTATGAGGCTGGTTATGGTGCCACTCACTACTCGACACTGCTGGAAAATCAATGTGCCTGCAATAACTCTGGCTTGGACACGGGGTTGAATGAATCCGTTCACGACTGTATGAATAAGACGCCTGTTGAGCCACTGCCATCTGAAGTTCTCCGGCTCACCGTATCTCCATCGCAGCTGGTGACTCGTCTTGAACAGGGAGAACCGCCAATCGGGTAGCCGCGGTGATCATATTGTCCAGAGGGTTAGAATAATGACCCGGTGGTGTCGGAACATGCATGCTGAGGCGGAGTCAAATTCAAACGTGGGGGTCTGCAACACGTGGTTGAACCGGCGCTCCGGCTGCAGGTGCCTTGATGACCTGATTCACCACGAGCGGGTTACTGGTTCCTGCCGTACGTGTGTTAAAAAGGTTTCTTGCATCGTACTCTGGAGGCAAACGACTCTGGTGCCTTCTCCTAATAACAGCGTTTGAAGCATTCTGATCCAAGGTGAGCCGGAACGACTCTGCCTAAATTCATTGTGATTGTGCGTCCAAGGCGGCTCGCTCCATTGCCATCCTAGCGTTCTCAGCAGCAACTTCTTCCTTGGATTGAGCTATCTCATCCCGCAGCTTTGCAACATCCACTTTATGCTGCTCTTGAGTTTCCGGGGTTACCTCTGTTCCCATTAAAGTTGCCAAAGCATCCAAAAGTTCGGTCAAAACCTGAGCCGGCGGGTGCGTCGAACCGCTAGCACTAGCCGTCGCCACACCTATTGAACTAGAGGTCATCGCCGCGGCAGTCATTGAACCGAGCACCGGTTGTATGCCGTCCATGAAGATTGCAACCCTGTTCGGCAGCTCATAGGGGTCTGGAATACTGTCACCATCAGAACAGCCCACAAACCTACCGTCCTGCAGTTGATACATTGAATCGGTCTCACCAGTTGAAGACTCACCATCAGAGCAGATTACTGTCTCACCCCTGGTCACAGATCCTTCCTCAAGATCTGCCCCATGGATGAAACCAACAAAGGCGCGCTTCGTAGCGGCTTGAACCTTGGCGGGTCGTGCGCGTTGAGCCGTCTCGACGATGTCGGTGCAAGTGTCTGGCTCAGGCCCTGACTCGCCGATCTTGCCGATGAAGACGTGGATCCCACCGAAGGGGACCCGGTACCCGTACTCAATTGAACCGGCCTCGGGGCCCCAGCCAGTGTCATCGATGTAGAGCTTGCCGCGACGACTTGGTCATCCGGCCCATGGCGTATCCCTTGATCCCTGCGAAGCTGCCGTTCAAGAACTCGAAACCACTGTGCGCTGGCCCCATGGTGGGCTCCAACTGTCGTGGACTTAACATAGCAGATGCCCTTGCGAAAGGACTTAGGTGTGGATCCATCACGACGTGGTTAGCTTGAAGGGGTTAAACAGGACAAAGGACACAAAGAGTTTACCCAGGTTCGGCCCCTCTCAATGAGGTAAAAGCCTACTCCTGCTTTAGGTTGTATTGCTTGGGTTTCGATTATCAGGGAGCGAATACGCTTGACCTAGCTTTCGATTGATTGTTACTTGTCTTAACCCGCCGCCGAGTCACCCCTTTATATACACAGATTGATGCCCGGTGGCTTACAGAGTTCCGGTCGGCTCATACACAATGTGTCCGGCTCGGAGACTAACTAAGCTTGCCTTACAATACAAGTTACACATATGGCGGTTTATCCTCTTGGGCCTCAAGTCGCCTCTGGGCTTGGGCCTTCAATAGCCTTGCTTCATAACCCGTCATCTTCATCCTTAAGTCGCCAGCGGTATAACTCGGCCCCTCCTGGGAGGGTCATACCCAATAGTTATATCCCCAACAAGTGCTTTTATAAAGTTTAAAAACAAAAAAAATAGAGGGGAATTTAAAACTTCACAAAAATAAAAGTGAAAGTAAGAAAGACAGACACCATTGAAGTGGGGGACATCCTTGAACTTTGTTCATGCCCATGGAAACTTTGTGAATCTTGATTACAGTAACTTTTCAACAAAAATAATTATCCCCTTGTACAAATCCATCGTATTATAAAAATAATGTGCCAAGATTTGGCTTTAGGATTATTAGATTTCTTGTTGTATGTGCGGTGGAAAAAAAAGAAACTTTGGCGGTAGTGCGTGATTTTACATTTTTTACTAGAAAATCAAATGTTTCTGAAATTTCTACACAGTACTTCTATGCAAATTTTTTATTTGGTCCTAATTTTTCAGAATTTTTGGGGTTACAAAAGTATGGTCAAAGTTCAGATTACTAGAGACTGTCTTGTTTAAGACAGATTCTATTTCTGATGCATTGTTTTGCTTCTTTTGATGAAACTATCGATTTTATTGGTGGTATAAGCCATGGAGAAGTTATAATACAGTAGGTATAATGCAAAAATAAAATATGAATGGGTTTGCAATAGTACTTAAAGTGGTGATTTTCTTTATTATACTAACGGGTCTTACTGAGCTTTCTGTTGAGTTTTGTGTGGATGAAGTGATCAAAGATCGAGGAGGTATCGATATGAGGAGAAGGAGGAGAGGAAAGAGTTCAAGCTTGGGGATGACCAAGGCACCCCAAGTAAATATCCAAGGATACTCAAGTGTCTAATCTTGGGGATGCCCCACAAGGCACCCCATCTTTCTTCAACAAGTATCGGTATGTTTTCATCTTCGTTTCGTTCATGTGATATGTGTAAATCTTGGAGCATCTTTTGTGTTTAGTTTTCAATTTTCTTTTATGCACCATGCTGTTATGAGATAGTCCATGGTTCATTTATAGAATACTCATTGCACTTCACTTATATCTTTTGAGTATGGCTTTATAGAATGCTTCATGTGCTTCACTTATATCATTTGAAGCTTGGATTGCCTGTTTCTCTTCACGTAGAAAAAGTTATTTGTAGAATGCTCTTTTGCTTCCCTTATATTTATTAGAGCATGGTCTTTTGTATAAAGAATTAAAATATCATGCTTCACTTATATCTATTTAGAAAGTCAACGGGAATTGGTCAATTGCATGGTTAGTCATAAAATCCTACATAAAACTTGTGGATCACTGAATATGATATGTTTGATTCCTTGCAATAGTTTTGCGATAGAGATGGAATATGTGGGAGGTACTAGTGGATGATCATGTTTAGTAATATATTGGTGTTAAGGTTTGTGATTCCCAAAGCATGAACGTATAGTCTCTCATTATGCTATGAAGTTGAAGCATGATTTACTATTGATTGTCTTCCTTTGCGTAGAGGTTGGGGGCGCACGATGGTTAACTCCTACCAACCTCCCCCTAGGGGCATGCGTGGTAGTACTTTGCTTTGAGGGCTAATAAACTTTTGTAATAAGTATATGAGTTCTTTATGACTAATGTGAGTCCATGGATTATACACACTCTTATCTTTCCACAATTTGCTAGCCTCTTCGGTACCGTGCATTGCCCTTTCTCACCTCGAGACGTGGTGCAAACTTCGCCGGTGCATCCAAACCCCATGATATGATACGCTCTATTACACATAAGCCTTATTATATCCTCCTCAAAACAGCCACCATACCCACCTATTATGGCATTTCCATAGCCATTCCGAGATATATTGCCACGCAACTTTCACAGCTTTCGTTTTGATGACTTGAGCATCCATTGTCATATTGTTTTGCATGATCGTAAGATAGATAGCATGATATTTCCATGGCTTGTCTGATATCTTTGCTACACTAGATCATTGCACATCCTGGTACACTGCCAGAGGCATTCATATAGAGTCATACTTTGTTCTAGGTATCGAGTTGTAATTTTTATTTCTTTTGAGTTGTAAGTAAATAGAAGTGTGATGATCATCATTATTCATTATTAGAGCATGTGACCATGAGGAAAAGATGATGGATATTATGATTCCCCCACAAGTCAGAATGAGACTCTGGACAAAAAGAAAAAATGTGAGGCCAAAAATAGCCCAGAAAAAAGGAAAAAAGAAAAAGGAAAATGAGAGAAAAAATGTAACATCCGAAATTTTCAATTTCGAATGTTATACATAGGTCATAATATGCATATCATATTTTATTTGCATTTGGGTTTTGTGATCCTAAAAATCCTAAGCAACTCAAGGACCCACACAGAGAGTTGGGGATCTTATTATTTTCATATTTGAATTTTCTGAAATATTGAAAAGTGGATCACTTTGGTTTTAATTATTTTTCTCTCCAAAATAATATTTCAAATAATAAATATATGAGAGGAGATAAAATGACTTCTCCAAAATAAAAGAAATATTGGAGAAAAATGTTAAAAACAAATAAATAATTTTATTTGGATTTTATTGCTATTCTATTTGAATTAGAAAAATATGCATTTTCCAAAATTGTATTTTTAGGCCCAAAAAATGTTCACTTTGTTCTAAATATTCCATTTAAACGGCAAAAATTGTTTTGGCATTTTTAGAATTTTTTCTAAATTTATTAGGCTTTCTTTTCTCTCGGCGGAATTGTTTTTTTAAGTTTCGGACCGACTGGGCCGAAGCCCAGCCGGCCCAGCTCGCTCACCGCCGACCCCGAGCGGGACTCCCGCAGCCGCACGACGCGCCGCCGTGGCCGAGTCGGCCACCGCCATCGCCCCCTCCCCCAAGCAACGCCGCTGCCACCCCCCTATAAAAGCGCACCTGGGCCCCCTGGAGCCCCAAGCCGCCGCATCGCCGCCGACGCCGCAGCCGCCCGAGCCGGCCCACGCTGTCGCGCCGCTACCCCACAGCCACCCGCCGCCACCGTCGCCGTCGACCGCCGCAGCCGCCGCCGTGGATCTCACCGGAGCCGCCGCCGTTGACCGTGTTTGACCGATCGATTTTTCTCGGTTAAACCCCAGTTTTTTTAGTTTTCCGGATTAATTTCTTCGATCGGTTTTTGTCGGTTTATTCTATTTAGCGGACGTTCATCTGTTCGTTCGTTTTAACGAACGTTGTTCGCCGGTTAGGTTCAGACAGCGAATGTTCGTTCCTTAGCCTTTTACTTTTTAGTTTACTTTCAGCCAGGGACTTATCCGCTATTATTTTTATCGCAGATTAGCCCCTGATTTTCAAACCCTCGCCATTTCTTAACCGTTAGCCCAAATCCAGTCAAACCAACGCCAAAATCTTCGTCTCGAACCCCTCTTTCTGCTTAATCAACTTGAACAAGGTTTTGAAAATTTATAATTTGGTTTCAAGCAGATTTGTATTCGAAGTTCTTTTGACCGTAGTTTCAGTTCGGTACCTCCATTTTGATCGATTCTTTTCGCAAATCGAACCTCTTCAGTTGAATATTCAGTTTGGATCTTCTTACTTGAATTTTACCTGTGCAGCTTTGCTTGAGTGCTTATGTATGCTATTTTTTGTTTGCAATAGAATTCCCAGAGTGCGCAGCGTGCTACTACGAGTCTCTAGGTTTTGCGGATCATCATCAAGGCAAGTAACACATTGATCATACCCCTTTATTACCCAGTTTTTATGCATTAGATACAATCCTCAAACATTGTGAGTAGGATCTTTTAACATGTGGGTTTTGGGAAGTAGATGATGAGGTAGAACCTATTGCCCTTTTATTATCATCAAACCCTGGGAGTTACTTCTAGGTTATGCTTAATTTGCCATGCTATGCTCATAGACGTGGGTTGGGTTTGAGTGTATCCATGACATATGTGAGATTGTTAATTAATGGTTAACTTAAGGTGGCTACTTAAATACACATCTGGGTGGATTGGTTGCGGGTACCTGGGGATATACCAGTGCTGTCCTTTTTGGTTCGCCACCCAGGATCAAAGGGATCATAAGATTATTCATGCTAGAAACTTCCCTGTGCAGTCACAAGCTATTATGGGCTCTAGCATAGTTGAGTAGGTTGCATGACCTCTTTCAGTGGTGGGCTAGCAGATGTAGGGGAAAGTAGGCGTAACTGTTCACCCAGAGTAAAGAATTAATGTTTCTGAAAGACTGTGTCTCGGTCATCCGTTTCTCAGACACCATGTAATGCGAGAAATCCAACGGAGGAGTTCGAGTCTTGTGGGGAAAAGTGCGCAAACCTCTACAGAGTGTATAAACTAATCATGGTTAGCCGTGCCCCCGGTTATGGACATCTTGAGTATATGGTTCTTGGATTATCATGTTGATCTCATCACTCTAAATTAACTTTGTTGGCTTATTAATTACTTGTTTAATTGGGATTGAGATGGGGATTTACCATTCTCAATGTTTTTCAACTACCATGATAGTTAAATAAAATATATTCCTTTGTTGTAGGGAAAATTGGCTTTTCGTGAAACATTATAACCATAGAGCCTCCACTAGCCTAATATGCATGTAGTGATAGCATTTACCTGTTCATTGCTCTACTGTGTTATATTGCCAGCATATTCCATGTGCTGACCTGTTTCGGGCTGCAACATATCATGTTGCAGACTTTTCAGACGAAGAGTAAGGTGCGCTAGGTCATTGTCGTGCACTCAGCTATGCCGTTGGAGTTGATGGACTCACTTTATCTTCCAAGCCTTCCGCTGTTATCTTATTTAGACGGCCTTAAGCCATATTTATTGTTATTAGTTCTCTTTTGAGACTATCTATTTAATAAGTGTGTGATTGCTACTCTATTATAAATCCTTCGAAGTACTGTGTGTGTCAGCATTACCGATCCAGGGATGACACTTATGCCCAGAGATTCGACCGTTTGAGGTTGGATCGCTACAAGATGGTATCAGAGCACATGCTGACTGTAGGACATGACCACTAAGATAAGCCATAGGTCACTTTTCTCTACTCATTTTTGACTTCTCTCCATCTTCTACTCTATAGGATGGCGGACACAAGGAACAAGTTTGCACAGCCGGATGAGGACACGCCTTTTGGAGAACACTTGAAGGAAGTCACTAGGTACCTGAAAATCGGAATACCAAGCTTCACCGGGACCTACACCGCCACTTTACCAAAAGAGGAGCGTTGGATGATTCGAGTTCAAGTTCCAGGAAGGACATTCACTCCAGTTACTGAACCCATAGAGTTTTCCTTTGATGCACCAACCTGGAGTCTAGGAAAGAGTATGGCAGCCCACATCACCATACGACGCATCAGCGAAGTTTATCACAAGGATCTTAAGAACACCATCTACAAGATATGTGGGCGTTGAGATGAGCAATGGGAGATAATCAGCACCAGGAGGGACGGGTCCATTGCAGCTTTCATCCAGGAGTTAAACCAGCACATTCGTCGCCAGGAGAACCAGATGTGCGCAAGCATGATAGATCTGAAGAAGGTGATGTTGACCAGGAACACGGAACTAGAAGAGGAACTCAAGTCTACACACGACGGATACGAGGAGGAAATCGCAATACTAGTAGAGATGAATGACGACCTGACAAGGAAGCTATGAGTATTCATGGGAGACCCTGTGCCAGGAGGAGATGACGACCATCCCAAGGACTACATCATCATCGACGACACTGACTCCGACCCCGACAGTAGTGATGATGATTATGAAGACGAATCTAGAGCGGATATCATGGAGTCCTCCACCGATCAAAAATTTTAGTAGACCACCATATTATTAGTAGTATTTACCCCATGCATATAATAGTAGTTCGAGCACTATAACGGTAGTTAGATCGATTGTATGCCTTTGTTTGAATTGATTTGGTGTGATATGTTTGTGCTTGTCTCATGTGCATATGGGTAGTGTTTTCTCACTAGACCTGATTCTATTCTAATTCTCTCCCCTCTAAACCCATCAGATGCCTCTGAGATGTGACCCCGGATTTGCCTTCCCACTGGAGCTCACTCAGTTGATCCAACAGCAGAATACAGTGATGCAGTTGCTAGTTCAGAATCAAGGCAACAACAACAACAATAACAACAACCCACCGCCACCCCCTCCAGTGGACAACTTAGCCCGTTTTCTGAGGTTACAACTGCCGGTGTTTTCCAGTAGCACCGAGCCCATAGTTGCTGATGACTGGCTACGCAGGATTGGAAGGGAGTTGACCACCGCAGGTTGCACAGATCCTGAGAAGGTGCATTTTGCCACACACCAATTGGATGGACCTGCATCCTCATGGTGGGAGAATTACACGGCCACTTTCCCTATAGCCAATGTTACTTGGGAGCAGTTTCAGTAAGCGTTCCGCACTGCTCATGTCTCAACTGGAGCTATGAGCATGAAGAAGCGTGAATTTCGCAACTTATGAGAGGGCGACCATACTGTGGGGTAGTACGTGGATGAGTTTAGCAAGTTAGCACGTTATGCCCCAGATGACGTGGCAATAGGTGCCACAAAATAGGAGAAGTTTATGGAAGGGCTGAATGATGAGATGAGTATGCAGTTAATGGTGGCAACATTTAACAACTACCAGGAATTGGTAGGCAAGGCCCTAATAATTGAAGGGAAGCAGCAGAAAATTAAGAGTCGCAAAAGGAAGTATGGACAAGAGAAGTACAATTCAGGAGCTCAGCAGAAGCCTCGTTTTACCCCGAACATGGGAGGATATACCCATAACCATGGAGGCCATACCCACTGAGGGAGTCCTGGATTAGGGGGTCTCCGGACAGCCGGACTATATACTTTGGCTGGATTGTTGAACTATGAAGATACAAGATTGAAGACTTCGTCCCGTGTCCGGATGGGACTCTACTTGGCGTGGAAGGCAAGCTAGGCAATACGGATATGTATATCTCCTCCTTTGTAACCGACCTTGTGTAACCCTAGCCCCTTCCAGTGTCTATATAAACCGGAGGGTTTTAGTCCATAGGATGACATACAATCATACCATAGGCTAGCTTCTAGGGTTTAGCCTCTCCGATCTCGTGGTTGATCAACTCTTGTAATACCCATATTATCAAGTATAATCAAGCAGGATGTAGGGTTTTACCTCCATCAAGAGGGCCCCAACCTGGGTAAAACATCGTGTCCCCTGCCTCCTGTTACCATCCGCCTTAGACGCACAGTTCGGGACCCCCTACCCGAGATCCGCCGGTTTTGACACCGACATTGGTGCTTTCATTGAGAGTTCCTCTGTGTCGTCGCCGTTAGGCTTGATGGCTCCTTCGATCATCGATAGCGATGCAGTCCAGGGTGAGACTTTTCTCCCCGGACAGATCTTTGTATTCGGCGGCTTCGCACTATGGGCCAACTCGCTTGGCCATCTGGAGCAGATCAAGAGTTACGCCCCTGGCCACCAGGTCAGGTTTGGAAGCTTAAACTACACGACCGATATCCGCGGAGACTTGATCTTCGAAGGATTCGAGCCCCCGCTTAGTGCGCCACACGGTCACGATGAGCATGATTTAGCTCTGCCATCGGACAGTGTCTAGGATATCGCGTCGGTAACCGCTCCGACCCTTAATTCGGAGCCAGTTGCGCCATCCATGGACGGGTGGATAGACCCCGCCACGGAGGCCGCACTCTCAATGGCGGTCGAGCCGAGTATCGACCTTACCCTTCATGGGAGCCGTGACACCGAACTACCGGATCCCTCCCCGGCCATGGACTCCGAACCGCCTGCGCCCGTGCCTATCGAATCCGATTGGGCGCCGATCATGGAGTTTACCTCCGCGGATATTTTTCAGCACTTGCCCTTCAGCGACATACTGAACTCATTAAGGTCTCTCTCCTTGTCAGTAGAGTCCTGGCCGAACTACGTCCGGCAGGATTGGGATGCGGATGACGAGGAAATTCACCGCCTACCCACCACCCACTTAGTAGCCACTATCGATGACTTAACCGACATGCTCGACTTCGAGTCCGAGGACATCGGCGGTATGGACGACGATGCGGGAAACGAAGAGGAACCACTGCCCACAGGGCACTGGACAGCCACCTCATCATATGACATATATATGGTGGACACACCTAAAGAAGGCAATGGCGATGGGACAGCGGAGGATGACCCCTCCAAGAAGCAACCCAAGCGCCGACGTCAGCGGCGCTGCTCTAAGTCTCGCCAAAGCAAAAGCGGTGACACCGGCACATCAGATAATAGCACTCCGGACAGTGCCGAAGACGACAACAATCCCCTCGAGCAAGATTTAGGGCAGGAGGATGGAGAAGCTAGCCCTCCCTAGAGAGTGGCAGATGGAGAAGAGGAGGATGATAATTACATGACTCCCTTCGAAGACGAGGCAAGCCTCGACGATGACGAATTCTTCGTGCCTGAGGATCCCGTCGAATAAGAGCGCTTCAAGCGCCGGCTTATAGCCATGGCAAATAGCCTTAAGAAAAAGCAACAGCAGCTTCAAGCTGATCAAGATTTGCTAGCTGACAGATGGACTAAAGTCCTTGCGGCCGAGGAATATAAACTCGAATGCCCCTCCAAGAGTTACCCAAAGCACAGGTTGCTACCCTGACTAGAGGAGGAAGCACCAAAACCTACATCTCCAGCGTATGACGTGGCTGATCGGCCACCTCATGGCCGCAACAAAGAGGCATTCCAGCCAAAACTTCAGCCCGCACCCCGATGCCACTCAAATAAAAATGTCAAGGGATGGGGAAATATGCCAGACCTGCAAGACGTATTGGAGGACAAAGCAAAACACGCAAGATCGATCTACGGATCGCGAGGGTGCGCCACTATATGAGACGATAACCGTCACGCCAGATACAGTAAAAGTAAGGTCGACCGGGCCGAACACAGCGGACAAGACTCATTTGAGCTACGTCGTGATATAGCCCAGTACAGAGGTGTCGCACACCCCCTATGCTTCACAGACGAAGTAATGGATCATCAAATCCCAGAGGGTTTCAAACCCGTAAATATAGAATCATAAGACAGCACAACAGATCCTGCGGTATGGATCGAGGACTTCCTCCCGCACATCCACATGGCCCGCGGTGATGATCTACACGCCATCAAATACCTCCCACTCAAGCTCAAAGGACCAGCTCGGCATTGGCTCAGCAGCCTGCTAGCAGAATCCATTGGCTGTTGAGAAGATCTGGAAGTCACATTCCTTGACAACTTCCAGGGCACTTATGTGCGACCACCAGATGCCGATGACTTGAGCCACATAATTCAGCAGCCAGAGGAATCAGCCAGGCAATTCTAGACACGGTTCCTAACAAAGAAAAATCAAATCGTCGACTGTCCGGATGCAGAGGCCCTAATAGCTTTTAAGCACAACATCCGTGACGAGTGGCTCGCCCGGCACCTTGGCCAGGAAAAGCCGAAATCTATGGCAGCCCTCACGACACTCATGACCCGCTTTTGCGCGGGAGAAGACAGCTGGCTGGCTCGAAGCAATAACATACCAAAGAACCATGGTACTTCGGATACCAAGGATGGCAATGGCAGGTCATGTCGCAACAAACATAAGCGCCGCATTAACAGCGACAATACCAAGGATACGGCAGTCAATGCCGGATTCAAAGGCTCTAAACCCGGTCAGCGGAAAAAGCCATTCAAAAGAAGCACTCCGAGCCCGTCCAGTTTGGATCGTATACTCGATCGCTTGTGTCAAATACATGGCACCCCCAACAAGCCAGCCAACCACACCAACATGGATTGTTGGGTGTTCAAGCAGGCCAGCAAGTTAAATGCCGAAAACAAAGATAAGGGGTCACATAGCGATGACGAGGAGGAGCCCCGGCAGCCGAACACCGGAGGACAAAAAAGGTTCCCCCCACAAGTGCGGACGATGAACATGATATACGCAACCCACATCCTCAAGAGGGAGCGGAAGCGTGCGCTAAGGGACGTATATGCGTTAGAGCCAGTTGCCCCAAAGTTCAACCCATGGTCCTCTTGTCCGATCACCTTTGATCGCAGGGACCATGTAACACCCATGATGCGGCTATATCTCCCACGTGTTGGAGCACGACTTAGAGGCATAACCGCATTGTAGGCAATGTCGCAAGAGGGGTAACCTTTACACATCCCATGTACTGAATAAGAAAGAGGTACAGAGTTGGCTTACAATCGCCACTTCACACAATACATGAATATATCATTACATCATCCAGATGCAATCAAGGTCCGACTATGGAACCAAAACAAAAGAAGACCACCCCTAATGCTACAGATCCCCGATCGCCCCGACTGGGCTCCACTACTGATAAATTGAAACGAAACAACACAACGAACAAGATCTTCATCGAGCTCCTCCTTGAGCTTGGTTGCGTCACCTGTACAGTATCATCGGCACCTGCAAACTGGTTTTGGAAGTAATCTGTGAGTCATGAGGACTCAGCAATCTCACACCCACGAGATCAAGACTATTTAAGCTTATGGGTAGGAAAAGGGGTAGTGAGGTGGAGCTGCAGCAAGCACTAGCATATATGGTGGCTAACATACGCAAATGAGAGCGAGAAGAGAAGCAAAGCACGGTCGTGAACTAGAAGTGATCAAGAAGTGATCCTAAAACTACTTACGTTCAAGCATAACTCCAACATCGTGTTCACTTCCCGGACTCCGCCGAAAAGAGACCATCACGGCTACACACGCGGTTGATGCATTTTAATTAAGTGTCAAGTTTTCTACAACCGGACATTAACAAATTCCCATTTTCCCATTACCGCGGGAACGGCTTTCGAAAGTTCAAAACCCTGCAAGGGTGTCCCAACTTAGCCCATCACAAGCTCTCACAGTCAACGAAGGATATTTCTTCTCCCAGGACGACCCGATCAGACTCGGAATCCTGGTTACAAGACATTTCGACAATGGTAAACAAGACCAGCAAAGCCACCCGAATGTGCTAACAAATCCCAATAGGAGCTGCACATATCTCGTTCTCAGGATACACCGGATATTCCAAGGTTTCGGTAGGCCAGCCCAGAGTTGCCCCTGGTGGCCACCGGCAGCTGACAGGTTGGACCAACACTTAGAGGAGCACTGGCCCGGGGGTTTAAATAAAGATGACCCTTGAGTCTGCAGAACCCAAGGGAAAAAGGCTTAGGTGGCAAATGGTAAAACCAATGTTGGGCCTTGCTGGAGGAGTTTTATTCAAGGCGAACTGTCAAGGGGTTCCCATTATAGCCCAACCATGTAAGGAACGCAAAATCAAGGAACATAACACCGGTATGACAGAAACTAGGGCGGCAAGAGTGAAACAAAACACCGTGCATAAGGTCAAGCCTTCCACCCTTTACCAAGTATATAGATGCATTAATTAAATAAGAGATCTTGTGATATCCCAACATATAAATCATGTTCCAACAAGGAACAAACTCCATCTTCACCTGCAACTAGCAATGCTATAAGACAGGTTGACCAAAGCAGTAACATAGCAAAACAACGGTTTGCTAGGACAAGGTGGGTTAGAGGCTTGACATGGCAATATGGGAGGCATGATAAAGCATGTGGTAGGTATCGTAGCATAGGCATAGCAAAAGAGCGAGCATCTAGCAAGCAAAGATAGAAGTGATTTCGAGGGTATGGTCATCTTGCCTGCAAAGTTCTCCGAGAAGACGAAAGCTTGAACCTCGTAAGCATACTCAACGGGGACCTCGATCACAAACTCGTCTCCCGGCTCTACCCAAGGCAAGAACACAAGCAAAGGAAACACCAATGAACCACGGTGCAATGCGCAAGCAACATGGTGCAAAACATGGCATGATATGCGGGATGTGAAATGCAATGCATATGCGTGCTTCGGAAGGGAAAGATTGAACCAGGCCTCAACATGGAAAACCAAGAGTGCCGCTGGAAAGATGAGATGAGTTTGGTCGAAATCGATATAAAGATCACCGGAAACGGATGCAGGGTTTGCAAATGGCAAGCAAAACAATAATGGCACAAAGCTGTGATTAACAGCACGAAGCCATCTAAATGCATCAAGAACAACAAGCTACTGCACTCTAACATAGCAACAAATCACATGGCAGTGATCCACTCAAGATGCTTGACAAAAGATGAACACTGAGCTACGGCTAAATCACACAAGAGCAGGTTCAAACAAGCATGGCAAAAGTGCAAAAGATATCAGGTTCACAGACTTAGTGAAAATAACATGTCAGGATTTAACATCAGGAAGCAATGTTTAGAGCAAGATAACAACATGCTACAGGATCAGAACATGCCAAGGCAAGGCATGGCATGAAACTACACAAAGCATACAACAAAAGTCCCTTACTGACCATAAGCCAAAAGGGATCAGAAAATACAATGGCAACCATGTGAACCTAGCAAGTTTCGTTAACAGATTCAGACTTGGCAGAAAACTGGAACATGGCAAAACAGATTTACGTAGGCATGTTTGCGAGCTCGATGCACTCAACACAAGGCATTGCATGACAAACTAAGCATACACCCAGCAATTAGACATGGCATAGAAGCTAAACATGGAAAGAACAACCTCAAAGCATGCATGGATCAACTACAACAACCTCGGCAAAATTGCTTAACATGTAAACAATCTGCCAGGAACATTTTATAGCAAAAATAGAGCAAGATTGAGTCATGTTAGGTACTCCATAATTGCAAACAAAGACATTGATGGATAGAGCATAACAATATCTCAAAATCATCCTTACTGAACATACTCAAACAAGGCATGGATCACTCTGTAGCAGCATGAATACATGGCATAAAAATAACATCAGGGAAATGACTTAGAAGAATTCTATGTCCCTGAAATCAGCAACATCACGAGAGCTACTTTGCATGCTTGTGCTAGTCACCACATTGATCACAAAAATACATGGCATACACCCCAGTAAAGATGACATGGCCAGTGGGGAACTGGGCTGGGCCGTCGGCGAGCTGGGTCGAGGAGGAGGTGGCCCACGCGGGGCCCCCGAGCGGTGTGAGAGGGACGAGCGGGACGAGCTCCCAGCTCGATCCCGAGCAATGGCAGCGGCGGCGCATGGAGGACCTTCGGCAAGGCCGGGGAGGCGAGGGAGCGGCAGATCCGGCGGGGCTTGGCTCCCCGGGACCGGATCCGGCCACGACGAGGAGGCGGCACTAGGGCACCGTGGTGGAGCAGCGGCGGGAGGCGGAGGCGGGGCTGGCGAGGTGCGGCGATGGTGCGGGGCGAGCGGGGCCACGCCGGCGAAGGGCGGCGAGGGTTCGGCGAGCGGGCGCGGGCGGCGGCATGCTCGAGGCTCGGGTCCGGCCCGTGGCGGACTCGCGATGGGCTTCGGCGTGCCCGTGCGGTGGAGGGAGCTGGAGAGGCAATGTGGCCAGCAGTGGTTGGGCGATGGCGGCGGCGCTGCTGACGTGGCACACCCTCATTGGTCAGGCGACATGGCCGGCTGGACATGTCTGGCGCAGATGGGCATGTTCGGCGGCGAAATGGGAAGGAGGCTAGGGTTTGATCTGCGTGAAATTTCGGGGAGCGTCGGGGATATAACAATTTGTGTAAGCCGCCCTGGAGGGGCCGAGTTATGAAAAGAGGATTATCATGCAAAGCCCAGGATCAATCATAAAGATGGCGGTTCAATAAAGGGTCTAAAGCCCACGGATGACTTATGGCCCGTAGTGATAAACCGCCGTAGTGGCGTGACTTGTATCATAAGGTAGAATTAACTAGTCACCGAGCCGAACACTGTTTATGAGCCGGCCGGGACTCTGTAGGCCACCAGGCGTCAACCCATGTATATAAGGGGACGACACGGTGGCAGCTTAGGGGAAGAAAGAACCAAGTCGATAACCAAGCCGGCGAGTTGAGCCTGTTGGAGATCGAAACTTCAGAAATACCAATCCCAACTAGACATAGGCTTTTACCTTCATCATAAGGGGCTGAACTAGTATAAAAACTCTCTCGTGTGTCCTTTATCCCGATTAACCCCTTTAAGCTTCCTAGTGCGATGGCCCTATGACTAAGTCCTTGCTCTAGGACATCTGCCTTGTCAACTCCACGACAGTTGGCGCCCACCATGGGGCCAGCGCACGGTGGATTTGAGTTCTTGAAGGGCAACTTCAAAGGGCTCAAGGGATATGCTGTGGGCCGGATGACCAAGAGTCATCGCGGCAAACTCTACATCGACGACGAAGGCTGGGGCCCCGAGGCCAGCTCGAACGAGTACGGGTACCGGGTCCCCTTCAGCAGAATTCACGTCTTCATCGGCCGAATCGGCGAGTCAGGCCCTGATCCGGACGTCCACACCAACCTCATCGAAACGGCTCAGCGCACCGGGTTCGCCCATGTTCAGTCTGTCGTGAAGCATGCCTTCGTAGGCTGCATCCATGGCGGTGAATACTCTGAAGGATCGATGGAAGGCGGGGAGACGGCTATCTACTCTGATACTGCATCATCAACAGGTGAGACAGACTCGTTGTACCAGCTGCAAGACGGCATGCTC
Source organism: Triticum aestivum (assembly GCF_018294505.1). Classification (NCBI taxonomy): domain Eukaryota; kingdom Viridiplantae; phylum Streptophyta; class Magnoliopsida; order Poales; family Poaceae; genus Triticum; species Triticum aestivum. The sequence goes on from NC_057800.1 coordinate 521,093,257, forward strand.
GGGGGCTGTTCCGATGGCAGCAGTATTCCGGACCCCATTGAGCCGCCGAATTGGGTCGGAGTCTTCATGGCGGGGATGCAGCCCGGGCAGAACTCCACCGCAGCGGCAGCAGCAGCTACCGGGTCGGCAGCAGCCGGGTCAGGAGACCCCGCGCGCCCCCCGGCTCAGGTTCTAATGGACCTCATGGATAGGCTGACGACTCTGTTGACCGCTGTGGTAGAACCGGCGGATAAAGCCCAGCACAACGCAGAAGTGGCATGCGTGTGGGAGGAGATGGTGAAAGCTAAGGAAAATCTAGCCGCGGAGGAAACCCGGATGGCAGCAGAACGAACAGCTCTGGAAGCTCGTGCTCAGCAACTTCAAGCAGAAACTTTTCGGCTCTCGGTGGATCTTAACACATCAAACGAGGTCATGAGGAGGAGGCATCAGAAAACTCAGTCACGTCTACCTTTAATGCTGGATCCGAGGAACCTGTTCCATACACCTAGGGCTGGGGGGAGCAACCCACCGGAGGCAAACCGGGTCACGACACCTGGTGCACCAGTTCAGCCATGCACAATGGAGCCACCTCATATAAATACAACTCCTCCTCGTTATGTATCAACACCTCCGGGTCACTTCTCCAACCCTATAGAAAACCTCATCGCAGCGTCGGCTCGTTTGGCGGCTCTCCCAATGGAAGGTGACTCGCCAGCAGCAATTGAAACCCGGAGGGTAAGAGAACTGCTTCAGACAGCTCTAGCCCAGCAGGATGCATACTCCTATAGTCGGGACAGAATTCATTCAACTCCTCGCCCAAGATGGAGCCCGAGTTATAGTAGGCACATGGAGTCCGCAGAGATGTCAAGTAATGCTCAACGCCACAACCGGCCATATAGGAGCGATGCAGCGAACGCTGCTTTTGAGGATCTAAAGGCACATCTGGCTGAGCCGCCGATCCTGGCTGCTCCAATTGAGAAAGAGCCGCTATTATTATACGTGGCTGCCGACTCACGTGCTGTTAGTGTGGCTATTGTGGTAGAGCACAAGGAGGCTGGCAAAGAGCATCCGGTTCGGCGGCCGGTTTATTATGTTAGTGAAGTGCAAATTGAGTCTAAGCAACGATATCCACATTGGCAGAAGCTTGTTTATGGGGTGTTCATGGCGAGCTGGAAGCTTAAACATTACTTTCAGGGACATCCAATCACTATGGTTATCTCTGCTCCTTTAGGAGATATTATTCAAAACAGAGAAGCCACGGGGCGAGTCACGAAGTGGGCAATTGAGCTTGGGTCTCATGGGTTGAAGTATGTTCCACGTACTGCAATTAAATCTCAAGCCCTGGTCGACTTCATCAATGACTGGACAGAGATGCAGATGCCGGAAGAGAAGCCAGACAACACGTATTGGACTATTCATTTTGATGGATCCAGGCAATTGGAAGGCTCGGGGGCTGGAGTCGTGTTGACTTCCCCATGAGGTGACAAATTTTGTTATGTGTTACGGTTGATGTTTCCTTGCACTAACAACGCAGCAGAGTATGAAGCCTTGCTCCATGGTCTTCGAGTGGCAAAAGAGATGAGCTTGAGTCATGTCAGATGTCTTGGTGACTCGGATCTAGTGGCTCAATAGGTATCTGGCAAGTGGGATTCCAAAGACCCTCTCATGGCGGCTTATCGCCGAGATGTTGATGCCGTTGCAGGATATTTTAAAGGTTATCAGGTGGAACACATTGACCGCCGAAAGAACGAAGTAGCTGATGCTTTAAGCCGATGGGGGTCTCAGCGTAAGCCGGTGCCACCTAACACCTTTTTGGATGTTTTGCATAACCCCTCTGTCAAGTTGCCCATAGAAGAAGATTTAGTTGTTCCTGACCCGGAGGCTCAGTTGGTGGCGGCTCTTCATGTCATCCCAGATTGGACGGTGCCTTTCTTGGCTTACATGACCCAGGGAGAGTTGCCAGCGGATGAGACCCTGGCTCGACAAATAACCCGGCGATCTAAGTCCATGACGATTTCAGATGGAGAGTTATTTCATCGCAGTGTTTTCGGAGCTTTTCAACGGTGTGTTTCTCCTAAAGAAGGTCAAGAAATCCTTCGTGAGATCCATGAAGGCGATTGTGGTCATCATGCCGGGTCAAAATCTTTAGTGGCCAAGGCATTTCTTCATGGTTTTTACTGGTTGACGGCTCATGCTGATGCGGAAGATCTGGTCAGTAGATGTGATGGATGTCAGAAATTTGCATGACGAGCACATGTGCCAGCTCAAGAACTCCGGATGATTCCAATCACTTGGCCGTTTATGGTTTGGGGACTTGACATGGTGGGACCTTTCATGAGGTCCAAGGATAAAAAGACGCATCTCCTGGTGGGCAGTTGATAAATTCACCAAGTGGGTTGAGGCAGAGCCTGTGAGCAAGTGTGACGCAGCCACGGCGGTTCAGTTCATGAAAAAAGTGATCTTCCGTTTCGGTTTTCCACACAGTATTATCACATACAATGGCACCAATCTGTCTCAAGGGGCTATGGAAGAGTTCTGTCAACGAGAACACATCCGGCTTGATGTTTCTTCTGTAGCTCACCCTCAATCCAATGGTCAAGCTGAGAGAGCCAATCAGGAAATTTTGAAAGGGCTCAAACCCCGGCTCATGGTTCCTTTATAACGAATGCCGGGTTGTTGGGTAGAGGAATTACCCTCGGTATTATGGAGTATCAACACTTTGCCCAATAGGTCTACGGGTTACACACCTTTCTTCATGGTTTATGGAGCAGAAGCAGTATTGCCTAGTGACCTCTGTCATGACTCGCCCCGTGTGACAGCTTATGTTGAAGCTAATAATGAACAAGCCAGACAGGATGCACTTGACTTGTTGGATGAAGAGAGAGACTTAGCAGCAGCTCGGTCGGCGATTTATCAACAAGACCTGCGCCGATACCACAGCCGCCGGGTTAAGTCCAGGACTTTTCAGGAAGGCGACTTGGTGCTCCGGCTCATCCAGGATCTCTCAGATGCACACAAATTATCCCCACCTTGGGAAGGACCCTTTGTGGTTAGTAAGAATTTAAACAACGGGTCATATTACCTCATTGACGTTCGAGAGCATGCAGACTCACATAAGTCGGAGGAGGAGACCCGCCGGCCGTGGAACATTGCTCAACTTCGGCCGTACTACACCTGAGCCACCGGCTCTCCTCATGTACATACGTTCACATTGTATATACCATGATAAGCAATAAAGTAAGACCATCTATCTCTTTTCTTTTCAAAGATTATGCATCTTTGTTAAATCTTATTTTTCAAATGACTATTAAGGAGCTGATCATATTTGAATCAAGTTTACCCTTTTTGTCCAGCTTATGATCGTATCCGAATCTAAGCTGTAATATCATGGTCACTTGGGGGCTTCCTGTTCAAACATAGGTCGTATTCGAACCAAAGAGAACATAGCTGTTGTAACCCTCTTGATCGGCTCAAGGCCAAACTCACTTGGGGGCCTCTTGATCATATCTGAATCATAGCTTAACCCCTCTTGAGTCAAACTTGGATCGTATTCGAATCAGGGTCGTTAAAAACCTCTCAAGGTCATTTGGGGGCTTCCTATTCAAACATAAGTCGTATTCGAACCAAAGAGAACATAGCTATCGGTACCCTCTTGATCGGCGCAACGCCAAAGCCACTAGGGCTATACGGTCATATTCGAACCTTAGATTAACCCCTTTGGTCCGGTTTACTGGTCGTATTCGAATCAGAAACCCCCAACCTTTTTGAATACAAGATTAAAATTATGCTTGTTATTTATTTCTTGCCTTTTAGTTTGTTGTTGTCTCAATATTACAAATAAATTAGCCTGGTCTTCTTCACCGGCTCACTTATTGGAAAACACAGTCGCCCGGGTCATTCAAGCCAGTGGTTCAAGGATCAAAAGGTATGAGCTACTAAGGTATAATGATCATTGCATTAACTTTTCATAAACATTAAATTCAATCACCCGGATTATTTAGACCGGCGATCTAAGGATCAACAGGGATAAGGTATGGTCATTACTTATACATACTTACCCGCTGTGTTAGCCAAAAGGTTCGTATTAGCCCTTATCTATTATTTGTCTCTACTATTATCGAGATAAATATATTGGATCTACATTCGGTGTTTAAACCCGTTTGGTTCTAAACCGCCATGCCAGTCTTTTCTTTGTATTTATAGGAGCAGAGTTCAAACATTGTAGAGACAAGCGTTAAGCGATGCATAAGCAAGCATTAAACATTGGCATCTGGAAATACAGATTCATGGATAAGTATTTTATGTGCGATGGCACAAGCAAACTTGCAGTGTTTTAACAGCTAAGCTATTACAAGGCTTTATAAAGCCCATGAAGATGTTCATTGTCCCTCCCTAGCCGGTTCACCATCTTGAGTCTGCTGGAAGTTGGATTTTTACCAATCGAAGCCATTCATGGCGAAAAATTCGGCTTCATCGTCAATCAGGCTGACCAGGTCAACCTCCGGGGCAAATGTATCTTCTCTCACTGGTGGGATCAAGTCTATTACTTTATATGAGGGAGGGGCCATCTTCTTATTCTCACTATCAAAACCCGCTGGTACTTATCCACATTGGTGTCATCTCCAAGACTAGTCACCTGAGGCCGGACTTCACGGACAGGTATAAAGTCATCTTGATCAAAAGGAGACCCATCCTCCTTCATGGTAGGATAGCCCCTTGCCACGTCCGCCGGGTCTAGGTCTGGCACCCAAGCCTTGGAGCGGCTTAGGGCAGTCAAAGCTTCGGCTCGCGCGCAGGAGCGTTTTACTTCTTGGAACCTGGCAGGAAGGATGGACAGCTTCTTCAGGACGTCACTCAACCGGTTAGGTCCTTGATTAGCAAGAGAGATAGTAGCTAGAGCCCGTTGTGCGCCGATATACAATTGTTCAACTAAAGTGTATACTACCTTCAGCTTAATCAACGGGTTATGGCTCAGATTCTTACTTTGCGGACCTACATATATTTTTAACAGAGTTAGTTGGCGGATTATACTCCGGTTTGGCAAAAAATATATGAAAGGCCAAATCAGGCAGCTTACTAAAGATAGCAGCGACCATCTGAGACACCCGGCCCTTTAAACCATTCAGCTCTGTTGAAATTTCTTTCAGAGCTATTTCGGCAATTTCAGCTCATCGGGTCAGAAGTGTTTTCTCATTTTCCCAAGTCTTCTCCTTGGCAGCAAAGTTGGTCTTCAAATTTTCCGTTGCAGAAAGGCTTATTTGCAGTTTAGAGTTGGAAGATTTGATTTCTGACTCCTGACTCGCCAGCCGGGTCTTTGCGTCAGTCAATTGAGAGTTTAGTTCAGACAAGGCATTCTGTGAAATGTTCAGATAAGTCAAGACTTGGTTTCAAATTCAAATATCCAAATTCAAGATTCAAGTCTCAAGTACTTTATGAATACACCACTTGACACTTTGGGGCTAATGTATACCAAATCAAATTTTTACAACTCTACAAACATATTTAAAGTCCCAAGTCCTTTACAAAGTAACAGCACTTGGCACTTGGGGGCTAATGTATGCAGTTCAGCAAGGTTATCAAGGTTAAACCGGAGCGTTAAATACTTTGAAGACAGTTTTCAATTCTAAAGTACTGATTCATTAATTATCAAAATAAACCGGTCCTTGGGGACTATAGGTGAAATTTTTGTTCTATCAATATCAGGCAAAGATTCAGAGGTAAAAGTCTCGGCCTATATTTTAAGTATACAGGATATTCCATTTCTCTCATAATCTGAAGACTTGGGGGCTGAGGGAATATTAGTAAACCGGAAACAACTTACCTCATACTTCAACTGAAGCTGCTTGACCATCTCGATCTTAGACTCACGACTGGAGTGTACATGACTGAGATAGCCGGATAAGATATCACTGGCATTGAGACAGTCGTAGTTGGCAACGTCAAAGCGAACCTTCTGCCTCTCCAATGCCTCTTGCTTTGCTGTACACCGAGCCAGCACTGTTGGGTTCCCCGGATCAACAAAGCGGCTCCCAGTAATTTGAACATCTTGAGCACGTGGAGACGGCGGGTCAGTTGAGCTTGATGGTCCAGCTGTGGAAGGATTCATAGTGGCTTCGTCAAGAGACGGCTCTGGAAGATTTGCTTCATTGACAATAGGCGGGTTTTCTGGGCCATCAGTTAATGGAGAAGGCGCCTAGCCGGGTCAGATGCCAGCACTGGCGGGTCTTCCGCCGGTTTTGCTGCCTTCGCCTTCTTGGATTTAGCCTAGCCGCTAAGGAAAAAATATTGCAGGATTGTTAGCATCAAGATGCAATTGAGCAACCCGGAAGAAAAGAGGATTTCTGGTTACCCAGTAGCAGTCTTGAAAGCCAGAAATTTTGTTTGTGATGAGTTGCCTGAGGAACGAGACACCTCCTAAAAAGATAAAAGAAAGGAGTTAAAGGAAATACAAGGAGCAGGATTCATTAAAACGGGTTAAAGACAGCAATAAGTAAACCTCGTTCGGGCGTTTCCGAGCGGTCTGTTGAAGGACAACAGCCGGTTCATCTTCAATCCCAACTTCACGGCGGTTTTCATGTTGCTGATTTTTCAAATGAAAGTTGGGATCCAAGTGAGCTAAGGGGTTAGAAAACCTTACTTTACAGATCACTCGTCGAACTTTGTGTCTTGGTAAGGGCTCTGAGTCAGAGGAAATGATAGTTACCTCTGCTTCCCCGGCCTGATTGGCCCCAGTGTCATCCTGGTAAGGATCAGTGTCAATAAGATTGTTAAAAAAATTGGCCAAGGGAATCAAGGGCTACCTCTGAGTCAGACGTGTCATCAAGTTTCATTAAATCTTCAGGAGTGGTCTTCTTTTTCTTCTTCGATCTCCTGGTCGATTTCTTGGCGTTCCTGGCAGCGAGTTTCGCCTTCTTGGCAGCTTCGTGATCATATTTCACTTTCCAAAAGTCAGAGTTGGCCTACAAAGACAGGAGGAAGGATCAGTGATAAACAATACGGCTGGACAAAATACAAAGGAAAAAGATCATAATATCCTTACTTCTGGTACCGGGTTAAGTTTACAGAAGGGATTTAACCCAACAACACTACAATCTTCATACTTTGCATTCACCAAAAGATTTGACATTGCGACAATGTCCTCCTCGATTAGTTGAACCGGGGTATGGCGAAGAGAGTCGTCCGGGTCTCCACCATATTCATACATCAATTTTGAACGACGGCTTAATGGAATAATCCACCATGAGATCCAGCAGCCGGTTAGGTCGACTCCGGTTAAACCGTTCCCCAACAAACCGTTGATTCTTTTGATAGATGGAAGCAACTTCTTGCGTTCAGCAACGGTAAGTTTATCTGGCAGTGTGAACTTGGATTCAAGACGATCGGGGTGGTAATCCGACAGTGGCTTCTCGTTGGCGGGTGAGATGTCCTGACAGTAAAACCAAGTTTGGTTCCAATCCTTTGGGTGACTTGGCAAAACTATGAGAGGGAAGACAGCACCCTGTCGGTGCTGAATTGAGATGCCTCCAAGCTCTAAGCTAAGGCCGTTGGTGCACTCGTTCTACTGGTTCAGATAGAAGTATTCTCTACATAGTTCCACAGTCGGCTCTTGCTGAAGATATACCTCACAGAGCACTTGGAAGTTACAAATATTGGATATGGAATTGGGCCCAATGTCCTGAGGATGGAGTTTGAAAAAGTGAAGAACTTCTCTGAAAAACTTTGAACCGGGCGGTGAGAAGCCACGGTTCATGTGGTCAGTAAAGACGATCACTTTGCCGTCTTTTGGATTGGGTCGTTCTTCTTCTGGGTCAGGAGCACGATAAGACATGATGCTTTTTTAGGGCAGAAACCCGATGAGGAAGAACTCTTTTAAACGATACTCAGTTATGGTTGAGGGACCCAATTGCAGATGGTGGGTGTCTTTGACGGCATGATGTGCAAGGGACTGAAAAAGAAAAAACAACATGCCGGTTCAGTTTACGGCAAAATTAACAGTTAAAGGTTGAAGATGTAAAACAAGTAACGGCGGCTTAACTAAGGGCTAATGACATATAAGGAAAAGAAAGCCGGAGTGGTAAGCCGCCATGACTACAGATTTTCTCAGAAAGCATATTCAGCCAAGTGTTGGCATAAACAAGTTTCACCAAGCTATCATTATTATTTTGGATCAAAAGGCTGTCCCGAAAAGAAAATATTCTAGACCTAAAAATCCAGTACAAATGAGTTCGTTAGCTATAACGAAGCATCTATACAGGAAAAAGGGATCTATTTGCATTTAAAATGGGTGTGAAACAGCTACTGCAGCAGTTCTACACTATCTAACGATCAGGAAAGGGCATCGGAGGTGAAATCTATCAAGGGTCTGTAACGGGCGGCGACGAACACCGATGAACTCGAGAAGTCGTAATGCAGATCTAAGGCGGAGAAGGAAAGGGACTTACGGATGCAAAGCTGCTGTGGAGGTTCGTCGCGTTTCTCTGGTCAAATCAGGTCGATGCAGCAGCCTGAGGTGGAGAGGACGAGGAGATCTGCGGCGGTGGCGGCAGAGCTCGAGCGGCAGAGAAACAGTGAGAGGAGGAAGACGATCGAAGGGGGAGAATGAAAAAGACCTAGGTCGTGCTTACTTATAAGGAAAGGCTGACTGAGATGGCGCAAGAAACGAGTAGACCGAACATCATTATCCATCAACTCCAACGCCTCGGTTTTCGGGATGGTCAGTAAAGGCAAAGATCCGTTGAGGATATGACGGAGTAAAAGAAAAATGAATTTAATGGAAGCTGACGTCACAGTGGGTTACCGCGGATCCAGAAGATGATGTCACGGCGGGTTATAACTTATGCACGCACAGAAGACATAAGGCTTGTTTCTTAAGGTATTTTAAGATTGACATGAACCGGTTCAAATCAATCTGGGGCCTAATGTCGGGGATATAACAATTTGTGTAAGCCGCCCTCGAGGGGCCGGGTTATGAAAAGAGGATTATCATGCAAAGCCCATGATCAATCATAAAGATGGCGGTTCAGTAAAGGGTCTAAAGCCCACGGACGACTTATGGCCCGTAGTGATAAACCGTCGTAGTGGCGTGACTTGTATCATAAGGTAGAATTAACTAGTCATCGAGTTGGACACTATTTATGAGCCGGCCGGGACTCTGTAGGCCACCAGGAATCAACCCATGTATATAAGGGGACGACCCGGTGGCAGCTTAGGGGAAGAAAGAACCAAGTCGATAACCAAGCCGGTGATTTGAGCCTCTTGGAGATTGAAACTTCAGCAATACCAATCCCAACTAGACGTAGGATTTTACCTTCATCATAAGGGGCCGAACTAGTATAAAACTCTCTCGTGTGTCCTTTGTCCTGATTAACCCCTTTAAGCTTCCTATTGCGATGGCCCTACGACTAAGTCCTTGCTCTAGGGCATCTGCCGTGTTAACTCCACGACAGGGAGGGACACAAATTTATAGGTAGAGGGAGCTAGGAGGCTCCAAATGAGGTGCGGTTTTTGGCCACGCGATCGTGATCGAATGACCGAGAGGATGGAGGGGGTTTGGATGGGTTTTGGGCCACTTTGGAGAGGTGTTGGGCCGCAACACACACGAGGCCTTGACGGTTCCTTGGTTAACCGTTGGAGTATCAAACGAAGTCGAAATGGCACGAAACTTGACAGGCGGTCTACCGGTAGTGAACCAGGGCCGCTTGGCAAGTCTCGGTCCAATCCGAGAACGTTTAACACCCGCACACAAAAAGAGACAAAAGGGAACGCCGGAGGACATAGGAGCGCCGGATTGCAAAACGGACAACGAGAAAAATGCTCGGATGCATGAGACGAACATGTATGCAAATGCAATGCACATGATGACATGATATGAAATGCATGACACGCAAAAAAATGAATAGGCAACAACAGCGAATAACTGGAGGACACCTGGCGCAACGGTCTCGGGGCGTTACAACACTCCACCACTACGAGAGGATCTCGTCCCGAGATCTAGAATGGCACCGGAGGGGAAAACGAAAGAGGAAGATAAGAGGTAAAACTAAGTTGCTTCTTTGACAAATGAGTGAAACCAAAGAACCTTGAGATGTTGAGCAAATTGAAAGAAAGAAAGCAACGGCGATGAACAAAGTTGAAAGCACTCCGTTAAGAAAGAGGAAAAGAAAGAACCGATTCGGGTAGCACTCCGGTTGAAAAGATATGAAAGACTTGATAAAATGAAAGAACTTGAGCAGCGGGCACACACTCCGGTTAAAAGGATAAGCAAGGAAAATAACATGATCTTGACAAAACAAGATGATGGGTCGAATAGAGCAACATCACAATGCCTCCGGAAGAAATGAAAGAATGGAAATGGAATGAACGGAGGGAAAACAAGATCTTGGGAGAGCATGATAACAACAAATGCTAGAATTGAGTAGTTGAATTAACAACAACAAAAGAACAAGGTTGTAGTGGGCTTATGGAGAAACTTCTCAAAATTTATGAGGTGAAAATTCTTCCACTAATGAAAACAATGGATTTGGATTGATATGAACAAGGAGACGAGAAACTTATCTCACCGGATGGATAAGGAATACTTGGGTCATTTATGAGCACCATAAATAGAAACAATCCTTAGGGAAGGCTTTAGGTGAAACACGACACAAGATAACTCCAATGAAGAGGTTAATGGATTTAAAATACCTCATTCTTAACAACATGTGCATCATGAAACAAGAACTCAAATTATCAAGAATGACATAATACCACCTCCAATGATACGGTAGAAATAATTGCACTCCGGATTGCAAGAAGGAGAATGCTTGAGCTCCTCTTAAAAGAATCTTGATGAACACTCCAAGAAAGGATTAAGTCCTTGATGAACCAACATGTAGAACCTCCGTGAAGAAACTTCGGTAACAAAATGATGATAAAAAGAAAGAGAAGTTGAAAACACAAGGTGAAGCCTTGCAATGATTTAGATGGATCTCCGCGATGATATAATTGAGAGAGCTTGGAACTCCGGGAAGAAAAGATAGAGCATCTCGAACCGAGAATTTAACCATCGTGAACAAACTCCGGAAGAAGGGATTAACATATGAATGAAACAAGAATAAGAATTACATTATGCTTATCCTTCACCAATTAACTTGATGACAAGCAAACGGATTTGGCATACCACTTATTCTCGTAGCAAGGATGAAGATAGATATAGCGCAACTTGGGAAAGTCTTCAACAAACCACCGGTAGGATTTGGGAACAAGGAATGAATATGTATGATAATGAAGGAGAAGAACTCTTGAACGAACCACCGTAAGAATTGAAAAATGAACAAAGTAAAGGGATGAATCATCGGTAAGAATTAGAGAACGAATGCAGATACTTGAGATAATTTAGATGCAAGTGAACGAAGAGATCCCGAACTGATTAAAGAAAACTTGAATGATGCACCGATAAGATTTGAACAATGAGAGCTGAAAGATGAGAATGAATAAACCCGAAATGATGGTCTTCGGAGAATCAAACTGAAAATACTCCTGAGCTGCTCCGGAAGGGTGGAAAGAATTATCAAAACAAAAACAATTAAGATAGGATGCCATCAAGCTAGAACCATGGATCCTTGAGAGAACGGATAAGATATGGAGGAAAACTCTTCCTCGGTCTTCAAAAGTTGAGAATGAAAAAGATAAAACACCACTCTGAACAGTTGAGATACTCCGGAATGACGAATAGAAAGGTTGAACCAATGATGACAAGAATTTGAAAGATCTTGGAGAAACCATCTGACTGATGAAGAATCATTCTTACGTCAAACTCCAAAAAGAATTTGAGGACAGCTTCGGGAAAATTAAAAAAATCAGGTAAGATCCTAGGAAAATACCTGTGGGTTAGGGCCCACTCAAAAGAAAAACCGTTGAAAAGATTGCTTGAAAAGAGAGATTCCACCGGTTGAATTAAATGACTTGAATTAGATAAGACCTCGAGATATCTTGAACGGATTAGGAATGAGAACACGAATCTCCTGAGATATCTTGAGCACTCCGGAAGAAGTGAATAACGAGAAGTGAAAGATTAATAGGTGCAACGGCATGGGAAAGAATTTGAAACAAAGAAAGGAATATGCTCAACACCAAAAAAAACTTGAAGTGAATCCACCGGAGAAGAAAATAATGAAGAAAGAAGAACTTGAAGCTCCATTAGAATCTTCCTGAGACTCACCGGATAAAAATATTGACGGAAATGAATGGAGAGACCTCACATCCATAAATGGGTACATGATTAAGAAACCCGAGTCCTTGAAGAAAAAGGGTGGGAGGGAGGGAAAACAAAGGCAACTTGAGGACAGATGAAACGAACAACGTTGCAAAAAACCAAGAGGTGATCTTGCGGATGTTGAAAAAGATTGGATCCACTTGAAGAGAGAAATGCCAGTTGAAAAGGATTGACATGACAATCTCGATTATCATGAAGGATTAGTATTCCCAAAGGAATATGAGAACACCACTTAGGAAAGGTACGGAATCAACATTTGACTTCGAAGCAACTCTAATACCACAACTCAAAACAAAAGCAAGGATTGGCTTGCAAAATAAGCCGGAACAAACATATGATAGAGATTTCGTCCAAAGTTTTTGTGGTGGGGCCCACATGGGCTTGATCGTACAGCACCATCATGTACAAGGCAGTGCACATGAGATAGAAGCGTCCCCGAGTCAGCATAGCCAAGGACTCTTTAAGACACAACGAGACCACTATAAAACCAACTGTGGATAGGCGGACCACTAGACGTCGAACCCCAATTTCATATCATAAACCTGTCGAAAAGATATCCTAAGAGCTACTTGAATTCCCACTTATAAACTCCCGAAACTTTCTAGTTATGCAATCAGGTGTTGGGGATATAGGGGAAGCATAATATCTCACCCAAAACTAGCAAATCCTACATCCAGCTGTATCCATCCTTCAACACATAACCAAGAAACCTTCGGAAATCATTTACCTCAACCTTTGAAAAGCATCCGTTATACGAGTTATGGCAATACTCCCGAACTCCCGCCCCAGTACTGGGTGGCGTCGAGGTTATCTCACCAACAACTGCATAAAAGAGATTTTCGATGTTGGCGAAACTCAGGTATTCCAGAATTGCAATGATAAAATTGTGACGACAACACCTCAGAGCTCAACTCCCCGGGACACTGCCACAACCCCTAAATGACAGGAGGCACCAAGAACAATGTTCTTGTCACAAAACCATCAGAACGATTCCAAGATACCCGCGTGATCCTAAAAAAATAGTGAAATTTGAGGAGAGAAGAGTCAAAACTCTATGTCAGGAGGCCTCACCAGAGCGACGAAGGGACTGAGGAGTAAAAAGAATCCTACTCTCCAATATATATAATCCTAAAAGACTCAAAACATTTTTCTAGACTCAACAACGCTAGCGATTCGATCAAGCAGGGGGCTCCTAAGTCGGGGAAGGCTCTGATACCAACTTGTAACACCCACGATGCAGCTATATCTCCCACGTGTCGGAGCACGACTTAGAGGCATAACCGCATTGTAGGCAATGTCACAAGAGGGGTAATCTTTACACATCCCATGTACTGAATAAGAAAGAGGTACAGAGTTGGCTTACAATCGCCACTTCACACAATACATGAATATACCATTACATCATCTAGATACAATCAAGGTCCGACTACGGAACCAAAACAAAAGAAGACCACCCCTAATGCTACAGATCCCCGATCGCCCCGACTGGGCTCCACTACTGCTCAACTGAAACGAAACAACACAACGAACAAGATCTTCCTCGAGCTCCTCCTTGAGCTCGGTTGTGTCACCTGTACGGTATCATCGGCACCTGCAAACTGGTTTTGGAAGTAATCTGTGAGTCACAAGGACTCAGCAATCTCACACCCGTGAGATCAAGACTATTTAAGCTTATGGGTAGGAAAATGGGTAGTGAGGTGGAGCTGTAGCAAGCACTAGCATATATGGTGGCTAACATCCGCAAATGAGAGCGAGAAGAGAAGCAAAGCACGGTCGTGAACTAGAAGTGATCAAGAAGTGATCCTAAAACTACTTATGTTCAAGCATAACTCCAACATCGTGTTCACTTCCCGGACTCCGCTGAAAAGAGACCATCACGGCTACACACGCGGTTGATGCATTTTAATTAAGTTAAGTGTCAAGTTTTCTACAACCGTACATTAACAAATTCCCATTTTCCCATTACCGTGGGCATGGCTTTCGAAAGTTCAAAACCCTGCAAGGGTGTCCCAACTTAGCCCATCACAAGCTCTCACGGTCAACGAAGGATATTTCTTCTCCTAGGACGACCCGATCAGACTCGGAATCCCGGTTACAAGACATTTCGACAATGGTAAAACAAGACCAGCAAAGCCACCCGAATGTGCTAACAAATCCCAATAGGAGCTGCACATATCTCATTCTCAGGGCACACCGGATATTCCAAGGTTCCGGTAGGCCGGCCCAGAGTTGCCCCTGGTGGCCACCGGCAGCTGACAGGTTGGACCAACACTTAGAGGAGCACTGGCCCGGGGGTTTAAATAAAGATGACCCTTGAGTCTGCAGAACCCAAGGGAAAAAGGCTTAGGTGGCAAATGGTAAAACCAATGTTGGGCCTTGCTGGAGGAGTTTTATTCAAGGCGAACTGTCAAGGGGTTCCCATTATAGCCCAACCGTGTAAGGAACGCAAAATCAAGGAACATAACACCGGTATGACAGAAACTAGGGCGGCAAGAGTGAAACAAAACACCGTGCATAAGGTCGAGCCTTCCACCCTTTACCAAGTATATAGATGCATTAATTAAATAAGAGATCTTGTGATATCCCAACATATAAATCATGTTCCAACAAGGAACAAACTCCATCTTCACCTGCAACTAGCAACACTATAAGACGGGTTGACCAAAGCTCTAACATAGCCAAACAACGGTTTGCTAGGACAAGGTGGGTTAGAGGCTTGACATGGCAATATGGGAGGCATGATAAAGCATGTGGTAGGTATCGTAGCATAGGCATAGCAAAAGAGCGAGCATCTAGCAAGCAAAGATAGAAGTGATTTCGAGGGTATGGTCATCTTACCTGCAAAGTTCTCCGAGAAGATGAAAGCTTGAACATCGTAAGTGTACTCAACAGGGACCTCGATCACAAACTCGTCTCCTGGCTCTACCCAAGGCAAGAACACAAGCAAAGGAAACACCAATGAACCACGGTGCAATGCGTAAGCAACATGGTGCAAAACATGGCATGATATGCGGGATGTGAAATGCAATGCATATGCGTGCTTCGGAAGGGAAAGATTGAACCAGGCCTCAATATGGAAAACCAAGAGTGTCGCTGGAAAGATGAGATGATTTTGGTCGAAATCTATGTAAAGATCACCGGAAACGGGTGCAGGGTTTGCAAATGGCAAGCAAAACAATAATGACACAAAGCTGTGATTAACAGCACGAAGCCATCTAAATGCATCAAGAACAACAAGCTACTGCACTCTAACATAGCAACAAATCACATGGCAGTGATCCACTCAAGATGCTTGACAAAAGATGAACACTGAGCTACGGCTAAATCACACAAGAGCAGGTTCAAACAAGCATGGCAAAAGTGCAAAAGATATCAGGTTCACAGACTTAGTGAAAATAACATGTCAGGATTTAACATTAGGAAGCAATGTTTAGAGCAAGATAACAACATGCTACAGGATCAGAACATGGCAAGACAAGGCATGGCATGAAACTACACAAAGCATACAACAAAAGTCCCTTACTGACCATAAGCCAAAAGGGATCAGAAAATACAATGGCAACCATGTGAACCTAGCAAGTTTCGTTAACAGATTCAGACTTGGCAGAAAACTGGAACATGGCAAAACAGATTTACGTAGGCATGTTTGCGAGCTCGATGCACTCAACACAAGGCATTGCATGACAAACTAAGCATACACCCAGCAGTTAGACATGGCATAGAAGCTAAACATGGCAAGAACAACCTCAAAGCATGCATGGATCAACTACAACAACCTCGGCAAAATTGCTTAACATGTAAACAATCTACCAGGAACATTTTATAGCAAAAGTAGAGCAAGATTGAGTCATGTTAGGTACTCCATAATTGCAAACAAAGACATTGGTGGCTAGAGCATAACAATATCTCAAAATCATCCTTACTGAACATACTCAAACAAGGCATGGGTCACTCTGTAGCAGCATGAATACATGATATAAAAATAACATCAGGGAAATGACTTAGAAGAATCCGAAGTCCCTGAAATCAGCAACATCACGAGAGCTACTTTGCATGTTTGTGCTAGTCACCACATTGATCACAAAAATACATGGCATACACCCCAGTAAAGATGACATGGCATATAACAAAACACATGTAGGTCTCATACTCATATGCAGCACACATTAATCATGGCAAAAATGACAAATGTCCAATATTTGTTAAGAATCAGAACCTAACATTACATAGCACTCTTGCAACAGCATTTAGGGCATCAAGATGAACTCAAATGAACATGACCCAATGGAACAAAACATAGAGCACATCAAGATGAACATTTTGATATATCATATGCACGAATCGGAGCAGCACTCATGGAGTTATGGCAGGTCAATCATAGCACCAGAATGTATGATACTCAGGACTTAGCAGAATTCATAGCGAGCGTCAAATAGTTAAAAAGCGCACGCGCGGGTTTTAGATGGGTTGCTCACCAATGGGCTCGGCCCATGTGAAGAGGAGGTGAGGCAGGCCGGTGGGGGAACTAGGCTGGGTCGTCGGCGAGCTGGGTCGAGGAGGAGGTGGCCCACGTGGGGCCCACGAGCGGTGCGAGAGGGACGAGCGAGACGAGCTCCCAGCTCGATCCCGAGCAATGGCGGCGGCGGCACGTGGAGGACCTCCGGCGAGGCAGGGGAGGCGAGGGAGCGGCGGATCCGGCGGGGCTCGGCTCCCTGGGACCGGATCCGGCCACGAGGAGGCAGCGGCGCTAGGGCACCGTGGTGGAGCAGCGACGGGAGGCGGAGGCGGGGCTGGCGAGGTGCGGCGATGGTGCGGGGCAAGCGGGGCCGCGCCAGCGAAGGGCGGCGACATTCCGGCGAGGGTTCGGCGAGCGGGCGTGGGCGGCGGCACGCTCGGGGCCCGGGTCCGGCCCGCGGCGGGCTCGCGATGGGCTTCGGCGGGCCCGTGCGGTGGAGGGAGCTGGAGAGGCGACGTCGCCGGCGGTGGTTGGGCGATGGCGGCGGCGCTGCTGACGCGGCACGCCCTCATTGGTCGGGCGACGTGGCCAGCTGGACATGTCCGGCGGCGGAGTGGGAAGGAGGCTAGGGTTTGATCTACGCGAAATTTCAGGGAGGGACACAAATTTATAGGTAGAGGGAGCTAGGAGGCTCCAAATGAGGTGCGGTTTTCGGCCACGCGATCGTGATCGAACGACCGAGAGGATGGAGGGGGTTTGGATGGGTTTTGGGCCACTTTGGAGAGGTGTTGGGCCGCAACACACACGAGGCCTTTATGGTTCCTTGGTTAACCATTGGAGTATCAAATGAAGTCCAAATGGCACAAAACTTGACAGGCAGTCTACCGGTAGTGAACCAAGGCCGCATGGCAAGTCTCGTTCCAATCCAAGAATGTTTAACACCCGCACACGAAAAGAGACAAAAGGGAACGCCGGAGGACATAGGAGCGCAGGATTGCAAAACGGACAACGGGAAAAATGCTCGGATGCATGAGACGAACATGTATGCAAATGCGATGCACATGATGACATGATATGAAATGCATGGCACGCAAACAAATGACAAGGCAACAACAGCGAATAACTGGAGGACACCTGGCGCAACGGTCTCAGTGTGTTACAGACCACCCCACTAGTATCCGTCATGGCGGATTCGCCACACTGGTCTTAGACCCAATCATCGACGGATTTCACCTCACTCGAGTCCTTATGGACGGTGGCAGCAGCATGAACCTGCTTTATCAGGACATAATGTGCAAAATGGGCATAGACCCCTCAAGGATCAAACCCACAAAAACAACCTTTAAAGGCGCCATACCAGGTGTAGAGGCCCATTGCATGGGCTCAGCCACGCTGGAAGTGGTCTTCGGATCCCCGAATAACTTCCGAAGCGAGGAGTTAATCTTCGATATAGTCCCGTTCCGCAGTGGCTATCATGCACTACTCGGGCGAACCGCATTTGCGAGATTCAATGTGGTACCGCATTATGCGTACCTCAAGCTCAAGATGCCAGGACCTCAGGGGGTCATCACAGTCAATGGAAACACAGAGCGCTCTCTCCACACGGAGGAGCACACTGCGGCCCTCGCAGCAGAAGCACAAAGCAGACTCTTAAGGCAATCCACTAGTTCGGTGATTAAAGACCCGGACTCCTTCAAGCACGCCCGGAGTAATCGGCAGCAAGACCGCCTGGCACATTCCGAGCTCGCATAGCAATGTGGCCCCCACCCCAGTCCCAGCCAAACGGCAAAATCCGTGCCCCGCGTACACAATTACGCATTGAAAATACCATGGGCACATGTGGGGAGGGGCACGACTACGGCATGCCCCAAGACGCGGCTCAACCGCACTAGGGGCTTCCCGCCTTATTATTTTTTCTCTCTTTCACGACTTTAATCTCTGGAAACCCCGTCCGGCAGTACGGTTGCCGGACACATGATGCAACAACCAAGGAGGCAGAAAGCTACGTCGCACCATGGAACTCCCAGGTGGTTTCTGACAACGAGTGAAATACTTGCTTTACATACCATTCCTCAGCTTTCCCTTGGAGGGGACATGTCAAATAGTCCTACTTTTTGCTTATCGCACTACTTGTATCATTCTGCTTTAATGCACCTTTTTGAATAAACAATGCATAGCGCTAGACTATTATCGCATTCTCTATTCTTCTTTTTTTATATATATGTTCATTCATGACATTCAGCACCCGTACACTCTAGTACGGCCAATACGCCAGGGGCTTAAGCATACCCCATAATACGGCATGAGAAGTCCGAACACTTTTGACAGTGCAGCACCCCGAACTTATAGCATTATATGCATCAGCTCTGAATCTGTCTTGGGTCAATAGTTGGGTTTGCCCGGCTCCCATGTTTTGGTACCTTACGTTCCGCTATATCGGCTAAGGTAGCACTGGGAGAACTACTGCGATTGTGCCCCGGTTCAGCTGGGCTAAGCACCTCAGTAGAGAAAGCTAAAACTGACTGTCATGATAAGGCGAGAGACTAGTTGCTATTCGAGAGGTTTCAAGTCCCTAAAGACTTATGCCACTTAGAGCGAGGAGTAGGCTTTGTCCGGCTTAAGGCGTGTATAGCGCCCCGAATTCGGCCTTCCGAATACTAGGGGCTTCGCCAAAATTTAAAATTATAGAATTCTATGGCTAAGTGAGAGTAATAAAGCATTATAGTCTGATTGCCTTGTTCGTTGTGCTGAGCACCTTCCTCGAAGGACCCAAAAATGGGAAACAGAGTGCTCAGGTTTATCCCGAACACCTCAGCACTCATGGCATGGGGGCAGAAGCCGACGACTAGCCATCTCTCAGATTTGATAAAAAGCCGAACAGAAGGTAATATTTTAAATTCAAACAAGCGTTGCATAGCGCATATGAACAAGTTTTCATACTACAGGATCACACGAGCAAGTTCATTCAAATATTACATCTTTCGCACACTCGTCCGCTACAAGATGGGCACCCTTCAGGACACCCTCATAATACATCTCGGGGTGGCGATGCTCCTTGCCCTGCGGCGGCCCCTCCTTCACCAGCTTCTCAGCGTCCATCTTGGCCTAGTGCACCTTTGCACGGGCAAAGGCCCGGCGTGCACCCTCGATGCAGACGGACCGCTTTATGGCCTCCAGCCGTGGGCAGGCATCCATAAGCCGCCTCACCAAGCCAAAGTAGCTGTTGGGAAGGGAGTCGCCAGGCCACATCCGGACTATAAGGCCCCTCATGGCCTGTTCGGCCGCCTTGTGCAGCTCGACCAGTTGCTTAAGCTGGTCGCTCATAGGCATCGGGTTTTCGGTCCCAGTATACTGAGACCAGAACAACTTCTCCATCGAGCTTCCCTCCTCGGCCTGGTAAAACTTTGCGGCGTCCGACACGCTGCGGGGCAAATCTGCGAATGCTCCTGTAGAGCTCCGGACTCGGGTAAGTAACAAGTAATTTACTTTCACATGCTTGCTTTGCATATTGAATGCCTTACCCGCCGCTATCTTCCTCATCGCCTCAATCTCCTGGAGCACCTTTTGGGCTTCAGCCTTGGCATTCTTTGCGCTCTCGAGGGCCGCGGCAAGCTCAAACTCTCGCGTCTTCGAGTCAATCTCCAACGCCTCGTGCTTCGTCACGAGAGCTTGGAGCTCTTGCTGCACCTCGCCCACCCGTGCCTCTTGCTTTTCCCGCTCGGTGCGCTCCTTGGCCGCTTTGTCTTCGGCCTCGGACAGCGCTTGCTTTAGGGTCGCCACTTTGGTCGTGGCCCCTGGCACATTCATGATGATCATGTCATTTCGCAATCGCATCTTTTTATATATATATATATAGACAAGGTATTACTTACCTTTGTTCTCCTCGAGCTGCCTCTTGGCAAGGCCAAGCTCTTTCTCGGACCCCTCGAGGTCCTGCTTCAGTACGGCGACATCCGCAGTCAGTGCGGTAGAGGTCAGCAGCGAAGCCTGCATACGCATATAGGCATACTTATATTAGACTCCTGCAGATATTATTCGATCCTCTATTCGGCTTTTCTTCGTGAACACCAAACAGAGCATCAGGGGCTACTGTCTATGCGGTAATATTTTTCCTATATTTTAAATACTTACCTCAAAGCCTGTTAGAAGGCTGGCACAGGCTTCAGTCAGTCCGCTCTTGGCGGACTGAACCTTCTTGATCACCGCACTCATAATAGTGCGGTGCTCTTCATCGATGGAAGCGCCGTGAAGCGCTCCCAACAGGTTGTCCGGTGCCTCTGGATGGACAGAGGTCACCGGCACGGGCGTCTTACCCCTTCTGGAAGGGGGCCGCCTGCCTGAGTCCGGAACAACTGGAGGTTCCGGCACGGTGTTCGGCTGAGAGCCGAACTTGGAGTCCCCGGGAGCCTTGCTCCCTTTGCTCCTGGAGTCCAGAAGGTCGCCTTGAGGCGCCTCCGAGACTGTCTCCCCCTAGCTCGGTGCCCCTTGAGAAAATACCTTGGCATTGTCCGTAGGGCAAGGGGAGGAGGCGGTCGGAAGTGGATCGCTATACATATCCGACGAGTCCAAGGAACCGTCTGATGAGGATACGTCGATATGGGCTTGGAGCGGTCTGCATAATCATATTTGGCGTTAGGAGAAGCAGTGCGACAAAGATATGCTATGAGTTACTCTGGTATCTGAATACTTACGACTTCGCCAGGGGCTTGGCCCTGAGCAGCCACTCGTCTTTGCCTTCGGCAGCGGTGGTGGAGCGGTCCGGAAGGAGAGTCCTTCCTTTCTTGGACCCTTCGGCCTCCCCGGTTGGGGCAGCCTTCCTTTTCTTGTCTCCCCCGGCTGGAGGGGGAGCATCTTCATCTTCCTCCTCCTCATTTTCGTGGGAGGAGTGTGTCTCGGAGTTATCAGACGATGATTCCGATACCACCTGGCGCCGGGAACTCTTTCGGGTTCCCTTGGCCTTCTTATTGGTCTTATCCAGCACCTCATAAGGAGTCGGAGTCCGCATCTCCATCAAGAGAGCATCCGCAGTGTCTTCAGGCAGAGGGGCCGGACAGTCAATCTGCTTTGATGCCTCCACCCAGTCCTGTTAAAGGCATGGGAGCTTAGACTCCTCACATGGTTAAGCTATGGGAAATAAATATCCTACCAGGTGTACAGAACTTACTGGATTCGCAGGGTGCTTCGCGCTTAGCCCGTGGTCCTCGGTGAGAGAGGGAGGGACCTCGGCGCCCTTGAACAGCACCCTCCAGACGTCTTTGTGCGTCATTTCGAAGAGCTCGCTTAGACTCTGATGCCAGGCCGGGTCGAACTCACATAAGTTGAAATCCCGTTGTTGACATGGGAGGATCCGGCGGAAGAGCATGACCTGGACTATGTTGACAACCTTAAGTTTCTTGCTTGTCCTGTTCCGAATACATTTCTGGAGTCCATCCAGCTCCACCGATGAACCCCAGGACAGGCCCTTCTCCTTCCAGGAAGTGAGCCGCATGGGGATTCCGGATCAAAACTCGGGGGCCGCCACCCAGTTGGTGTCACGCGGCTCGGTGATGTAGAACCACCCCGATTGCCACCCCTTTACGGTCTCCACGAAGGAGCCCTCGAGCTATGCAATGTTGGGCATTTTGCCCACCATGGCTCCGCCGCATTCCGCTTGTTGGCCACCAACAACCTTCGGCTTGATATTGAAGGTCTTCAGCCATAGGCCGAAGTGGGGCCGGATGCGGAGGAAGGCATCGCACACGACGATGAACACCGAGATGTTGAGGATGAAATTCGGGGCCAGATCATGAAAGTCCAGCCCGTAGTAGAACATGAGGCTGCGGACGAATGGATGGAGGGGAAACCCCAATCCGCGAACGAAGTGGGGGAGGAAAACCACCTTTTCGTGAGGTTCCGGGGTAGGGACGACCTGCCCCGCGGCTGGCAGCCGGTGCGCGATGTCCGCAGCTAAGTATCCGGCTCCACGTAACTTTTTGATGTGCCCCTCCGTGACGGAGGAGGCCATCCACTTGCCTCCCGCTCCGGACATGTTTGGATAGATTTGAGGAGGAGGATGCGGACTTGGGCGTTGGAGCTCGAGTGCGCGAGAATGGATGAGCAAGGAGGAAGAAGGCGTGGGTAGAAAAAGGTGAGATATTATCCCTTTATAAGGGCAGACTAAACTATGCACCCCCACTAGCCTGGTAAAACTCGCTTTCCCCCAAGTGCCGTAATTGATGGCGTGGTTGGGTTACCCACGTCCGTATTGATGAGAATCCCGTAATAAGGGGAACACGATCTCTGCTTTGACAGGACGTGTCAAGAAACCGCCTCGCGTTATGTGCGGGGCTGGTTAAAGAAAAACGGTTCAAATAATTACCGGGCCATAACATGATGTCATGCTGCCAAAACGTGTCAGCAGATTAGATTTGTGGAAATGTTATTCTCTATACGGTGGTATGTGGAACTTATTTTGCAGGGTCGGACACTATCCTTGTATTCAAACTCTTCCGTGATGTATTCGGAGGAGGAACCCGCCTTGCAATGCCGAAGACAACACTGTGCGCCGGACTCATCGTCATTGAAGCCTGGTTCAGGGGCTACTAACGGAGTCCTGGATTAGGGGGTCTCCGGACAGCCGGACTATATCCTTTGGCCGGATTGTTGGACTATAAAGATACAAGATTGAAGACTTCGTCCCGTGTCCGGATGGGACTCTACTTGGCGTGGAAGGCAAGCTAGGCAATACGGATATGTATATCTCCTCCTTTGTAACCGACCTTGTGTAACCCTAGCCCCTTCTGGTGTCTATATAAACCGGAGTGTTTTAGTCCGTAGGACGACATACAATCATAACATATGCTAGCATCTAGGGTTTAGCCTCTCCGATCTCGTGGTAGATCAACTCTTGTAATACCCATATTATCAAGTATAATCAAGCAGGACGTAGGGTTTTACCTCCATCAAGAGGGCCCGAACCTGGGTAAAACATCGTGTCCCCTGCCTCATGTTACCATCCACCTTAGACGCACAGTTTGGGACCCCCTACCCAAGATCCGCCGGTTTTGACACCGACACCCACAATGGAGGAAGTTCGCATAACCACAGTGGACCCAGGAATGGAAATGGGAATGGAGCAAGCAGCAATCAGAACCGCTCTAACCCAGCCACACCCACCAAGAAGGACCAAAGTCACATGACTTGTTTCAAGTGCGGGAAGACTAGACACTATGCCAATGAGTGTCCTGAACTCAAGAATGGAAATGGCAATGGAAGCTCTGGGAAGAAGCCCAACCCTTTCAACAGGGGACAAGTGAACCACGTGAATGTGGAGGAGGTTGAAGAGCAGCCAGATGCAGTTATCAGTAAGTTTTTGGTTAAGTCATTTACTGCAATTGTTCTTTTTTATACTGGTGCATCACATTCATATATTTCAAGGGGATTTGTGGATAAGTATAAGTTTCCCACCAAAGTTCTTAGGACACCTATGTTAGTAAGCTCGCTAGGAGCGGAGTATATGGCAATCCAAGGATGTTTTCAGGTGCCATTAACCATAGGTAGGCATGTTTTCCCCTCAGACTTGGTAATTTTGGAATCACGAGGATTCGATGTGATACTAGGAATGGATTGGCTATCGATGTATGGAGGAAACACCGATTGCTCCAGTAAGTCAATTATGCTCACCACACCGGAGGGAAAAAGGATTAAGTATGTATCCAGGCATGCACCAAAGAAGACTCACATAAATTCCCTCACAGGAGTTGTTCAGGAGGAAGTGCCTGTAGTGAAGGAATACCCGGATGTATTTCTAGATAAACTACCAGGCATGCTGCCGGATCGAGACATTCAGTTTTTGATAGAGCTGTTGCCAGGCACCAGACCAATATCGAAGAGACCATACCGGATGCCCGCAAATGATCTGGAGGAGATTAAGAAACAGATTAAGGAGTTATTGGAGAAAGGTTACGTTCGACGAAGTTCGTCACCACGGGGAGCCCCAGTGCTCTTGGTTGAGAAGAAGGATAAATATTTGAGAATGGTGGTTGATTATCGTGCATTGAATGAAGTGACAATCAAGAACAAGTACCCCACTGCCGATGATCAACGATTTGTTTGACCAGTTGCAAGGAGCTAAGGTATTTTCCAAGATCGATCTTCGATCAGGATACCACCAGCTGAAGATCCGAGAATAGGACATACCTAAGACAGCTTTCACCACAAGGTACGGGCTATATGAGTACACGGTTATGTCATTTGGATTGACTAATGCCCCTTCTTATTTCATGAGTATGATGAATAAGGTGTTCATGGAGTTCTTGGATAAGTTTGTTGTGGTATTCATTGATGAATTTTGGTGTACTCGAAGAATGAAGAAGAACACAAGGAGCATTTGCGTTTAGTTCTCGAGAAGCTCAGGGAACTTCAGTTATATGCCAAGTTCAGCAAATGTGAGTTTTGGTTGAAGGAAGTTGGATTTCTTGGACATGTTATATCGGGAGAAGGTATAGCAGTAGATCCTACCAAGGTACAGTCTGTCACTGATTGGCTAGCGCCCACCTCAGTTGGAGAGATCCGCAGTTTTCTTGGACTCGCGGGATATTAACGGAGATTCATTAAGAATTTTTCTAAGATTGCGAAGCCCATGACGGAGTTGCTGAAGAAAGACACTAAGTTCAAATGGACAGATGAATGTGAGGCAAGTTTTCAGGAGCTAAAGAAATGTTTGGTTACAACCCCAGTGCTGATTCTACCGGATATACGCAAGGATTTCCAAGTGTATTGCGACGCTTCTCGCTTAGGACTTGGAGGTGTGCTTATGCAGGACAGAAGAGTTGTTTCATATGCCTCACGTCAGCTTCGACCACATGAGTTGAATTATGCCACACATGATTTGGAGTTAGCAGCCGTAGTGCATGCACTCAAGACCTGGAGACATTTTCTTATTGGAAATCATTGTGATGTGTAGACGGATCATAAGCGTTTGAAGTACATTTTCACACAGAAGGAGTTGAATCTTAGGCAAAGGATATGGTTGGAGCTTATAAAGGATTATGATATGAAGTTGCACTATCATCCAGGCAAGGCCAAGGTTGTAGCAGACGCTTTGAGCCGAAAGAGTTACGCTAATACCCTCATAAGCGGAGGATTGCCAAGGGAGTTAGCTGAAGATCTCAGGGAGCTACGTTTGGAGATAGTCCCTAGAGGTTTTGTTGCAGCATTAGAAATTCAGTCGACATTATTGGGAAAGATTCGAGAAGCTCAGAAGGATGATAAGGAAATTGCTGATATAAAGAAGATGAGAAAAGGAAAAGACAAGGGTTTTCATGAGGATGACCACGACACCTTGTGGTTTGAGGACTGTGTTTGTGTACCCAATAATGCAGACATCAGGAAGTTGATACTTCAGGAAGCTCATGGCTCGCCATATTCAATACACCCCGGAAACACCAAGATGTATTTGGCTTTAAAGGAGCGTTTCTGGTGGACAGGTATGAAGAAGGATATTGCCGAGTATGTAGCCGTATGTGATGTATGTCAGAGAGTGAAGGCAAAACATCAGAAGCCAGCAGGATTACTGCAGCCTATGCCGATACCCGAATGGAAGTGGGATAAGCTTGGCATGGATTTCATCACCGGATTACCCAGGACCCGATTGGGATATGATTCTATCTGGGTAGTGGTGGTTCATCTGACCAAAGTAGCCCACTTTATCCTAGTGAAGACCATCTATACAAGTGCGAAGTTGGCCAAGATATATATGACCAGGATCGTATGTCTGCATGGAATTCCGAGGACCATCATATCAGATAGAGGAACACAGTTTACTTCAAAGTTTTGGCACCAGCTGCACCAGACTTTGGGTACCAGGCTAGAGTTCAGTACAACCTTTCATCCGTAGACAGACGGACAGACCGAGAGTCAATCAGATTCTGGAGGACATGTTGAGAGCTTGTGCGCTAGATTATGGATCTAGTCGGGATGACAATTTGCCTTATGCAGAGTTCTCATACAACAACAGCTACCAGGCTAGTTTGAAGATGGCACCTTTTGAAGCTCTGTATGGAAGGAGGTGTAGGACACCATTAATGTGGGATGAAGTTGGAGACCGCCAGTTGTTTGGACCAGATTTGATTAAAGAGTTAGAGGAGAAGGTTAAGTTGATTCGAGATAGACTGGAGGTAGCTCAGTCCAGACAAAAAAGCTATGCAGACTCAAAACTCAAGGAGGTAGTCTATGAAATCAGAGACAGAGCATATCTTTGGGTGTCACCTCTCCGAGGAGTTAAATGTTTTGGAGCCAAGGGAAAGTTAGCCCCAAGATTTGTAGGACCATACCGAGTTTTGGAAAGTATGGGAGATCTGGCCTACAAGTTGGAGTTACCCGAAGGACTATTAGGAGTTCATGATGTGTTTCACATTTCCCAGTTGAAGAAGTACCATGCAGAGATGGCCGATATTCCTCTGAGTGATACAGTGCCCCTGGAAGCAATTCAGTTGGATATCGATCTGACTTACGAGGAGGAACCCGTCAAAATTCTCGAGTTTGCCAGCCAAGTTACCCGCAGTAAGGTTATCAAGTTTTGCAAAGTTCAGTGGAGCCACCATATCGAGGATGAAGCCACCTGGGAACGAGAGGAAGATCTACGGAAAGACCGCCCACACCTATTTTCTAGCCAACCCGAATCTCGAGGGCAAGATTCACCTTAAGGGGGGTAGGTTTGTAACATCCCAAATTTTCAATTTGGAATGTTATACATAGATCATCATATGCATATCATATTTTATTTGCATTTTGGTTTTGTGATCCTAAAACTCCTAAGTGTGGTTGAGGATTTTATTATTTTCATATTTGAATTTTCTCAAATATTGAAAAGTGGATCACTTTGGTTTTAATTATTTTTCTCTCCAAAATAATATTTCAAATAATAAAATATATGAGAGGAGATAATATGACTTCTCAAAAGTAAAAGAAATATTGGAGAATTTTTTTAAAATCAAACAAATAATTTTATTTGGATTTTATTGCTATTCTATTTGAATTGGAAACATATGTATTTTCCAAAATTGCATTTTTAGGCCATGAAAATGTTCACTTTGTTCTAAATATTCCATTAAGATGGTGAAAATTGTTTTTGGCATTTTTAGAATTTTTTTATATTTATTAGGATTTTTTCTCTCGGTGGAATTGTTTTTAAAAAAAGTTTCGGGCCTACTGGGCCGATGCCCAGCCGGCCTAGCTGGTTCGCCGCCGACCCCGAGCGGGACTCCTGCAGCCGCACGACGCGCCGCCGTGGCCGAGTCGGCCACCGCCATCTCCCTCTCCCCCAAGCTACGCCGCCACCACCCCCCTTATAAAAGCGCACCCGGGGCCCCCTAGAGCCCCAAGCCGCCGCATCGACGCCGCTCGCCTCGCCGCTCGCTGCCGACGCCACAGCCGCCTTGCGCTGCCTCACCGTTGCTGCGCCGCTACCTCGCAGCCACCCGCAGCCGCCGACGCCGTCGACCGCAGCCGCCGCCGCGGATATCGCCGGAGCCGCTGCCGTTGACCATGTTTAACCGGTCGGTTTTTCTCGATTAAACCCCGTTTTTTTAGTTTTCCATTTAATTTCTTAGATCGGTTTTCGTTGGCTTATTCTATTTAGCGGACGTTCGTCCTTTCGTTCGTTTTAGCGAACGTTGTTCGCCGGTTAGGTTCAGACAGCGAACGTTCGTTCGTTAGCCTTTTCCTTTTTAGTTTATTTTCGGCCAGGGACTTATCCGAGATTATTTTTATCGCAGATTAGCCCCTGATATTCAAACCCTCGCCGTTCCCGTTTGCCCAAATCTAGTGAAACCAATGCCAAAATCTTCGTCTCGAACCCCTCTTTCTGTTTAATCAACTTGAACAAGGTTTTGACAATTTAAAATTTGGTTTCAAGCAGATTTGTATTCGAAGTTCTTTTGACCATAGTTTCAGTTTCGTACCTCCGTTTTGATCCATTCTTTTTGCAAATCGAACCTCTTCAGTTGAACTTTTAGTTTGGATCTTCTTATTTGAGTTTTACCCGTGGAGCTTTGCTTGAGTGCTTATATATGCTATTGTTTGTTTGTGATAAAATTCCCAAAGTGCGCAGCGTGCTACTACGAGTCTCTAGGTTTTGTAGATCATCAGCAAGGCAAGTAACACATTGATAATACCCTTTATTACCTAGTTTTTATGCATTAGATACAATCATCAAACATTTCATGAGTAGGATCTTTTAACATGTGGGTTTTGGGAAGTAGATGATGAGGTAGAACCTATTGCCCTTTTATTATCAAACCATGGGAGTTACTTCTACGTTATGCTTAATTTGCCATGCTATGCTCGTAGACATGGATTGGGTTTGAGTGTATCCATGACAGATGTGAGATTGTTAATTAATGGTTAACTTAAGGTGGCTACTTAAATACACATATGGGTGGATTAGTTGCGGGCACCTGGGGATATACCAGTGCTGTCCTTTTTGGTTCGCCAGCCAGGCTTAAAGGGATCATAAGATTATTCATGCTAGAAACTTCCCTGTGCAGCCACAAGCTATTATGGGCTCTAGCATAGTTGAGTAGGTTGCATGACCTCTTTCAGTGGTGGGCTAGCAGATGTAGGGAAAGTAGGTGTAACTTTCCACCCAAAGTAAAGAGTTAATGTTTCTAAAAGACTGTGTCTCGGTCATCCGTTTCTGAAAACACCATGTAGTGCGAGAAATCCAACGGAGGAGATCGAGTCTTGTGGGGAAAAGTGCGCAAACCTCCGCAGAGTGTATAAACTAATCATGGTTAGCCATGTCCCCGGTTATGGACATCTTGAGTTTCTGGTTCTTGGATTATCATGTTGATCTCATCACTCTAAATTAACTTTGTTCGGTTATTAATTACTTGTTTAATTGGGATTGAGATGGGATTTACCATTCTCAATGTTTTCCAACTACCATGATAGTTAAATAAAATATATTCCTTTGTTGTAGGGAAAGATTGGCTTTTCGCAAAACATTATAACCATAGAGCCTCCACCGGCCTAATATGCATGTAGTGATAGCATTTACCTGTTCATTGCTCTACTGTGTTATATTGCCAGCATATTCCATGTGCTGACTCATTTCAAGCTGCAACATATCATGTTGCAGACTTTTCAGATGAAGAGTAAGGTGCGCTAGGTCATTGTCGTGCACTCAGCTATGCCGTTGGAGTTGATGGACTCACTTTATCTTCCAAGCCTTACGATGTTATCTTATTTAGATGGCCTTAAGCCATATTTATTGTTATTAGTCCTCTTTTGAGACCATCGATGTAATAAGTGTGTGATTGCTACTTTGTTATAAATCCTTCGAAGTATTGTGTGTGTCAGCATTACCGATCCAGGGATGACACTTATGCATAGAGATTCGACCGTTTGAGGTTGGATCGCTACAAAAAGAGAGAGAAGGGGCATGCAAATACCACACTTTTGCTTCAGTATCACCATGTTTTCATATAGAGAGTCTCCTATGTTGTCACTTTCATATACTAGTGGGAATTTTTCATTATAGAGTTAGATGTGCACCCACTTAGTTTTCATGTTAAGCTTTCATACACTTATAGCTCTTAGTGCATCCGTTGCATGGCAATCCCTACTCCTCGCATTGATATCAATTGATGGGCATCTCCATAGCCCGTTGGTTAGCCGCGTCGATGTGAGACTTTCTTACTTTTTATCTTCTCCAAATTTACCCCTATCGTGATACTCTATTCCACCTATAGTGTTATATCCATGGCTTGCGCTCATGTATTGCGTGAGGGTTGAAAAAGGTGAAGCGCGTTAAAAAGTATGAACCAATTGCTTGGCTAACACTCAGGTAGTACATGATAAATATTTTGTGTTAAGATGGAGCATGACAAAACTATATGATTTTGTAGGGACATCATTCTTTAGCATTGATATTTTCAAAGACATGATTGTTTGTTGGGATGCTTGAGTATTGATGTCTTTATCTCAAATTATAGACTATTGCTTTGAATCACTCTCGAAGGGGCTCCCGCCCCTCTACCGTTATGGCAACCATGGACCAGGGGGACTCTCCTCCCATCTAGGGGGGCAAGGAAGAAGAAGGAGGAGGGGGGCTCTCTCCCCTCTCTCCCGGTGGCGCCGGAATGCCGCCGGGGCAATATCGTGTGACGGTGATCTACTCCAACAACTCTGTCATCTTCACCAACAACTCCATCACCTTCCCCCATCCATATTCAGCGGTCCACTCTCCCGCAACCCAATGTACCCTCTACTTGAACATGGTGCTTTATGCATCATATTATTATCCAATACTATGTTGCCATCCTATGATGTTTCAGTGTATCTATTTTTTCTTATGGGTTAATCATGATCTTGGTTGGTATGAGTGTATCTTTTATTATGGTGCTGTCCTAAGGTGCCATTCGTCTCGCGCAAATGTGAGGGGTCCCCGCTGTAGGGTGTTGCAATATGTTCATGGTTCTCTCATGGTGGGTGGTGTGAGTGACAGAAGCACATACCCGAGTTTGGGGGTTATGGCGTATGGGAGTAAAGAGGACTTGATACTTCATGATATGGTTGGGTTTTACATTAATGATCTTTGGTAGTTGCGGATGCTTGCTAGAGTTCCAACCATAAGCGCATATGATCTAAGTAAGGAAAATTATGTTAGCTCATGCCTCTCCCTCATATAAAATTGCAAGAATGAGTACCAGTCTAGTTATCGATTGCCTAGGGACAGTTCTGCAAATCCTATCACCACTTTTTCACACTTGCTTTATTAAATTGTACTTTTATTAAAACAGCACTTAACTTTTATATTCACGTTCTTTGTTATCTTGCAAACCTATCCTGCAAAGTACTTCTAATTTTATTCTTATTCTAGGTAAAGCAAATGTTAAGTGTGCGTAGAGTTGTATCGGTGGTCGATAGAACTTGGGGAATATTCGTTCTACCTTTAGCTCCTCGTTGGATTCGACACTCTTATTTATCAAACAAAAAAGGCTACAAACGATCCCCTATACTTGTGGGTTATCAATCCCTGGTAAGCTTGAAGTAGGAATCATGTGCATTCACTCCCCCCACCACGCATAAGAACAAGGGTTTGCACATACATAAGTGTCAACGAAACCATATATCAAGGAATGTTGGTTTAGGATCAAAGTAATCCTAGAGCAATCGTGCTCCAACGGCCCTATACCGGTTCAAAACTCTTCTCCCTTTGATCTAACCCTTAAAGTTTAGAATGTGCTCTGCCTCCGTGTCCATTTCCTCCTAGATGCTCATGATCATCAACATCTAGACATCTACGCCCGACTCAGATGAATCGAAGAAACCCTTTTGCATCAACTCATCAAGCTCTGTGTTTCCATACTCCTCATCCAGCAAACCATCTGAATCCATCATTTTCACACAAAAAATTACTCAAACAATTTGTCAAACACATAGAGGGCAAGGTGCGGTCCGACAATAGCCAGACATATCATGGCGGCGTTCGAGGCAGCGAGACGGCTGAGGAGTAGGTTCATCAAGATCCTGACGACATTGAGGGATCAGGACAGTGGCAAAGCTAGGGGAGGGCCTGGGTGAATGAGGAAATTTGTGCAATTTATGGTGTGTCCTGCCTGTTGGGTCTGACGCGATTGAACGCGTTCAGGCCTGTTCATATAAGCCTTAGAGCATCTACAGCCAGGTGCCTCAAACCAGCCTCATATGCCCGGGCAGCAGCCCAGTCACTGGCTGGTCACGATTTTCCGACCCAAACGGGCTCCTTAAATGGGCCTCAAACGCCCGGGCTGACCGGCACCCCTCATATCCAGCCCAAATATGGGGCGGGTATGGGGGCACCCAGGCACGCCTGCCACATTGGACCCGACAACCCGACCCCACCGAAAATTGCATCAAATCCACCAAACACTTCATCCTCCTCCCCCTGCCCTCCAACCTTTCTTGTGCCCGGACCCTCACCGTCCTCCACCCTTGCTCCCAATCCTCATGATCGGTCCCGATCCACCACCAGAGATGTTGTCCAGCCCGACCCGGACCGCCGCGACGGAGACGCAGCCTGCCTCGTCCGTTGGCGTCCCTTCGTCAGCTGCGACTTGCAAGGCAGAGAACGTCGCCCGGAAGTTGCGGCGGCGTCGACAGCGAGAGAGGGAGACGGCGGCGCAGGGAGGTTCGGACATGGTGGAGTTGTTGTCTCCTTCGTCGCGTCCAGATCCCCGCACCCCTTCTATCCGAGCGCCAACGCGGATTAAATTGTCCGACCTCATTGGGCCAGAGGAGAATTCGAGGCGACTAGGCCATTTTGGAGAGCTTTTCACCCACGCAGATGCCAACGATAGATGTATGTGACTCGCCGCAACTCGTTCGGGCGTGAGTGAGCATGGGCATGACGCATTCCGCCTGGAGCACGACGTATTCAGCTCGGAGCAGGTGCCAGGTCAGTGATCTGAGGCCATCCGTCACGCTCGAACATTGATTTCATTTTGGCATGTCTGGTTTGTTCAACTATGATTTGCTTTGCTTTGTTTTAAACTTTTGAATTCACACAATTTGTATTGTATGATCGACGTGCATGAATTGCATGGATTTGAGGAACGAAATTTGAGGCATGTAGATGTGCGGCGCAACATATGAGGGGCCGGCAGGCACATGTATAGGGGGGCAGATTTCCGGCATGCTCTTAAATATGAGCTGAGCATGAGAGATGAGAGGTGAGGGGTGGGTGGAGGGAAAATGCATCGATGAACTCAGATACATATGAGGCCACTTTAAAAAACACATTTTTAAATGCTAAAACTCATGGGTGGAGTGACTACTATGGCGGCAATCAGACGGTCAGATAGCAACTATGCCGAGGGGGAAAGTACACTGTACATACATAAACACCAAAACATCACACGTGTACAGTACACCTATCTATGAACTCTCGACTCCCAAGGTCTATCAGTAGAACACCTGTCCCAGATTAGAGAAGGGGAACGGCACGGCCCTGCTCTGGGCCGCCTGATCCGCAGCGTCAGCTCCGCGTCCGGCGTCGGCCCCGATCCGCCGCCTCTTATCCGGGCTTGAATCCTTGCCACCGGCACCGGCTGCAGCCAGCTCCTCCTTCTTGGCGACCATGGCGCGCAGCACCACGCCCGGGTCGTCGGCGAGCTTGCCGAGGAAGGCCATCATCTGGCCCGGCCGGTTCTCCGCCGCACAGAGCCTGCGGTCCATGTCCTGCAGCTCCTCCTCCATGCCCCTCCGCTCGTCCCGCAGCCTCTGCACCGCCTGGATCGTCCCCCGCACCTCCTCCTCCTCCTCGCACAGCTCCCTCCCGGCCCTCTTCTTCTTGCGCACGATCAGCGGCAGCAGCTTGGCCTGGCCGCGCAGGAACGACTCGTGCGCGAACTCCCACACGTCCGGGTCAACCTTGCGAAAACCCTGAGATCAAAGCAGCAACAGGGAGCAGGTATGAGCACAACCACAGTCGAGAGCTGATTGGAGCAGAGTATATTCATACAAAGAGCGCGTGCATACGTACGTAGGTGTTGAGCTGGCGGACGAAGCTGGCGAAGTTGCGGTGCTTGAAGTAGGAGGGGAGGAGGAAGTCGGAGAAGGCGGCGGGGTCGAGGACGAGGAACGTGTTGCTGGCGCCGCCCCAGCACACCACGGCGTCCGTGGCCGGGTCGCTCACCATGTGGAACGTCTTGGCCACGAACGGCGCCACGCCGCCGTCGTCCTGCGGCTGGTGGCCCTTGCACTCGCTTCCCATGGACAACGAAGAGGCTACAAACCGGATAAGGAAGCCGCTCGCTGCTCCCGCTCTGGTCGGTGTGGGCTTGTTCTCTGTGGGGAGTCACTCCTTCCTACTACCAACGCGTGTGTGTGCGCAGATATTTCGCCTCCGAGCGGTGATGCTTTATAAGAGAGAAGTATATATCTGCCTCTGCGCGTGCCGACCTTGTCCGCTTGTCGGTTTGACAGATGATGGGGCGGTAACATTTTTGGGTGCTTGGGTTCACGCCATGGGCGGTAACAAATGGAGGCACCCGCTTTGCGCGGTGATGTGGCACCGCACCGGTGGTGCGAGATTTTGCGAGGATTCGGTGTTTGTCGCATACGGGACACGTGTGGCGCCCGCGTGGAAAGCGTTGTGCCGCCTCTCCTATCGTCATGGCATCTCCGTTCAAAAGCGCTCGCCTTTTTTCCTTTTCAGCATGCAGTGCTACGATATTTACAGGATATCTGTGCTACCTGTAACAGGTTAAGCATACATCGGTGCTACCTGTAACAGGTAACTGTACTGAGCTTTCAGCAGAGGTGAAACTTGAAGGCTGCGCCGCTTTGCTGTGGATTTTACCTTAAACAAGAAGGGGCGCCCAGGTACGGCATCTCTTCAAAGCTTCCACGACTGGAAGACCAACACGTCGCCATTCGTGTCAAGCAAATAGGAGCATAAAGCCACTCAAAGACCACGACGGATTTCCCAGTTGAAGTGTAGACCATTCGTGTCCTTTCGTCCCGAGCCAACCGCCTTGATCCAAAGCGTAAACGGAGCCATCAGGGTGGCACCTTGTGGCTCACGGCCGCTGTCACGCGGATGGTGGCCGCCAGTGGGAAGCAACACCGCACTGGCGTCGACACGTCGCGCCCTCCACGCTCGACCACGTCCCGCGTCGTTTCCTCCGCTGCACTTTTCAGCTGGTTGGGGCTGGACCGCTGGAGCGTGCTCGCGCGGCATTGGCCCGGCCGCATCCCGTCGTGCGATCCCCCGACCAAATTCATCT
This sequence comes from Triticum aestivum, assembly GCF_018294505.1. Lineage (NCBI taxonomy): Eukaryota > Viridiplantae > Streptophyta > Magnoliopsida > Poales > Poaceae > Triticum > Triticum aestivum. Next base: position 521,128,697 of record NC_057800.1, read on the forward strand.
CGCGTAGTCAAAAAAAGTTAATCATTTAAAACCACTTCCTATATTAATTAAGAAACAAAGGGTAGATATGTTTCTGACGGATTATCAATATTTTTTCTAAAACAACTTGATATTTTAATTAAGAAATATTCATACAATCATTGACAACCCCATTCATCAAGAAGAAGAAGAAGAAGAAGAAGAAGAAGAAGAAGAAGAAGAAGGAGGAGGAGGAGGAGGAGGAGGAGGAGGAGAAGGAGAGAGGAGGAGGAGAAGAAGGAAGAGGAAGAAGAAGAAGAAGAAGAAGAAGAAGAAGAAGAAGAAGAAGAAGAAGAAGAAGAAGAAGGAGCAGGAGAAGGAGAAGGAGAGAGGAGGAGGAGGAGAAGAAGGAAAAAGGAGAAGGAAGAAGGAGGAGGAGGAGGAGGAGGAGGAGGAGGAGGAGGAGCAGGAGAAGGAGAAGGAGAGAGGAGGAGGAGGAGGAGGAGGAGGAGGAGGAGGAGAAGGAGAAGGAGAGAGGAGGAGGAGGAGGAGGAGAAGGAGGAGGAGAAGAATGAGAAGGAGGAGGAGGAGGAGGAGGAGGAGGAGGAGGAGAAGGAGGAGGAGAAGAATGAGAAGGAGGAGGAGGAGGAGGAGGAGGAGGAGGAGGAGGAGGAGAAGGGGAAGGAGAAGAAGCAAGAGAAGGAGGAGGAGGAGGAGGAGGAGGAGGAGGAGAAGAAGGAGAAGGGAGAAGAAGGAGAAGGAAGAAGGAGAAGGAGAAGGAGAAGGAGAAGAAGAAGAAGAAGAAGAAGCGGTATGAGCAGATAGAGAGCACACAATGGCTCATCAAACCTTTTTTCTTCCGTTTCAACTCAAGCGGTTTGTTTTCAAGTAGCCATTTTCAAACACGAAACTAGCATCCATATTAATCTTATCAAGTCATGTGGTGGCACTCCCCAAGTCGTACAACGAACTACAGATAAATTACCACCCATATGAGAAAACATCACACATTTATCCTTATCACCCTCCACAAAAATAACCCAGGAAGAACCTAAAAACGAAGTCCAGAAGTTATCCAAGAACACGGAAGCTGAAATAATTGCCTCCCCCTTGCCAAATATGGTATCCTGACGACATGTTGAATAAACATGATTTTTGCTCGAGAGTATTCATCAACATTTACATACAGAAGAATCAACCAATTCGACCAAGATATTTCAAATATGTCATCTTATGGTAGCTCTAAAATATCTGTCATAGCAAGTAGCAATGCATGAGCCTTCATACACATGACTAGAGCATGAAATACATCATCCTCATCCCACAAATATTGCACGTACTGTAGGTAATTTGATGCTGATTCTTCCTCTTAGAGATCGCCTTATGGCTCTCACTCTTGCTTCCTCCACCCCTCCCTTCCTACCGTCGGCATTTCCCTCCCAGGTCACCCACCATCCCACTCATTCCCCATCTCGCCCCTCATGCAACCTCGATGACCGCCTAGTCCATGCCTGGGACTACACGCAGTCACCTTTCACCTTGATGGCTCGACTTCCAAAATGTCATTAGGTCCTCCCTACGCTCACGAGTCTTGCCGTTGGGCCATGACCGCTGCATGGCTGGTGCCCTCACCATCAACTTCTGCATGTCGTCGCTCCCCCTCGGTGCTGTTATGGTCGCTACATTGTTGCAAGTCCACTTCGGTGGCGTCGCTATTGAGTTCATTGTCTCCCATGTCTCCAACACCACGTTTTCTTTCCTTGTTTCTTGTGATGTTGTCGCGAGGCTCATCTGTGCCTATTTTCTCATCTCCTCATACCACTACTTCTCCAAGGTCTCCATCAACCCGCTGCATCCCCTCGACATCAACTCGGCCTCCTCATCCACGTCGAGCGCTAGCTCCTCCTCCTGCTACATCATGGTCCTCGTCCATCATCGTGGACATACCTCCTTCGAGGACTTCGTTGTCCGTCTATGGCCCCGTCGCATGTGCCCCTTGGGTGTTCTTCCTATTCATTAGACTCACAACTACAAACGCTGTAACCGAACAACAACTGCATGGCCCTCAACATGACTAAATTTGCTACTTTGTATCTGATCTCTCATATTTTGACCCCTAGATCAGCATGCAAAAGAAATCCTACCTACTACCGTAGCTAATTTTTGTTGTCGGAGATGTCCACGACGTCGGTGACGGGCGCCAGGTGGAAGGGTGCGTAGGAGGGCTCCGTCTCTTCCTCCTCCTCGTCCTCATCCATATAGGCTAGCAACTCCTCCTCCTTTGCGGCGTGCTACGCCTCCATCTCTGGTACGTCTCCAATGTATCTATAATTTTTATTGTTCCATGCTGTTATATTATCAATCTTGGATGTTTTATAATCATTTTATATCTTTTTTGGTACTAACCTATTGACATAGTGCCAAGTGCCAGTTGTTGTTTTTTGCATGTTTTTTACATCGCATGTGATCACTATCAAACGGAGTCCAAACACAACAAAATGTTTTGTGGATTTTTTTGGACCAGAAGACATCCAATGGGCCGGAGAAGCGCCTCGGGGTGCTCCGAGGGGAGCACAACCCACCAGGGCGCGCCTGGGGGCCCAGGCGCGCCCTGGTGGGTTGTACCCACCTCGGGTGCCCCCTGGACCGCCTCTTTGCTCTATAAATATCCCAATATTCCAGAAACCCTAGGGGAGTCGATGAAAATCAATTCCAGCCACTGTAGAGTCCAGAACCACCAGATTCAATCTAGACACCATCACAGAGGGGTTCACCACTTTCATTGGTGTCTCTCCGATTATGCGTGAGTAGTTCTTTGTAGACCTTTGGGTCCGTAGTTAGTAGCTAGATGGCATCCTCTTTCTCGTTTGATTCTCAATACAATAGTCTCTTGGAGATCCATATGATGTAACTCTTTTGCGGTGTGTTTGTTGGGATCCGATGAACTTTGAGTTTATGATCAGATCTATCTCTTTTTATCCATGAAACGTATTTGAGTTTTTTTGATCTCTTATATGCATGATTGCTTATACCTCATATTTCTTCTCCGATATTTGGATTTTTTTGGCCAACTTGATCTATTTATCTTGCAATGGGAAGAGGTGCTTTGTAGTGGGTTCGATCTTACGGTGCTTGATCCTAGTGACAGAAGGGGAGCCGCCACGTATGTATCATTGCTACTAAGGATAAAACGATGGGGTCTATTTCTACATAAATAGATCTTGTCTACATCATGTCATAATTCTTATTGCATTACTCCGTTTTTCCATGAACTTAATACACTAGATGCATGTTGGATAGCGGTCGATGTGTGGAGTAATAGTAGTAGATGCAGGCAGGAGTCGGTCTACTAATCTTGGACGTGATGCCTATGTAGTGATCATTGCCTGGATATCATCATGATTATTTGAAGTTCTATAAATTGCCCAACAGTAATTCGTTTACCCACCGTTTGCTATTTTTCTCGAGAGAAACCACTAGTGAAACCTATGGCCCCCGGGTCTCTTTCTCATATTATTTGCTTTTGCGATCTATTTTCCTTTGATTTTATTTTCAGATCTATTAAACCAAAAATACAAAAATACCTTGCTGCAATTTATTTTATTTGGAGTTCAATCTATCAATATTTGCAACTCTCTCGCGTCTGTTTGCCAATTTGTGGCACCGTTACCCGGAAGGGGTTGACAACCCCTTTAACATGTTCGGTTGCGAGTATTTGTTATTCGTGTGCAGGTGCTGTTTACGTAGTGTTGCTTGGTTCTCCTACTGGTTCGATAACCATGGTTTCATCACTGAGGCAAATACCTACCACCATTGTGCTGCATCATCCCTTCCTCTTTGGGGAAATACTAACGTAGCTTCATATCGCATCAAAAGGAATTTCTGGAGCCGTTGCCGGGGAGGATCATCTACATCTACTAGGTTCCTAATCACAAATCTCATCTCCTCGCAATTTACATTATTTGACATTTGTCTCTTGTTTTTCTCTCCCCCACTTCACAAAAATTTGCCGTTTTATTCGCCCTCTTTTTCGTTCGCCGTTTTCTCGTTAGATTTATCCTTTGCTTGCAATCATGAGTGATTTTGGTATGGCAACAATAGATGATGGCCTAACTCCTAAGATTGGACGTACGGACAATCTGGATGCAAAAACTTTTATCTTGGGGCAAGGGAATGTTATGGGAAAATAACATATCCAAGATTTTTTCAATTGTGTGGGAAATCTAAGTCTTGATGATGCTCCTATACTTAGAACTACTAGATCTTATGCGGATGCTATTTCAGCACTAGTTCTGAAACTTGAGACCAAATTTATCCGTACGCATCCTACTTTGCAAAGATTGTTTTTTGAGTTTCCCGCTATAAAGAATCCTAAGGCTCAAAAGTTGGCCACTCTTGTACTTATGAATGAGTTTGACTATATCATACGGAAAGCTAGGGAAATCTTTGACTTTTATGGTATGAATCGTGAAAAACCCATGATAGATGAAATTCTTTACAATAGCGATTATGCGTTAAGACATTTGCTTGGGGATAATAAAATCTTTGATGAGAATCTTAAAAAGGAAATCCACATTCTAGATGTAATTCAACAAGTTTTCAATAATGTTAATCAACACTACTCTTGGATTGTTGCCGGAAATCAACGAGGCTATGATAATGGGACACTTAATAGTGTTAAGGTTTCTATGGACAATATGTTTTATGTATTTTTTGCAAAACCCCATGATGAAAATACCTCTAAGGGAATTAAGAAGAAGGATGACAAAACTTAGATCCTTGCTTTATGCCTAGATAAGGGCGTGAAACAATAGCGTTTGTTGGGAGGCAACCCAATGAATAAAATTTATTTTTGCTTTTTGCTTCCTGTTTTTGAGTGTTAGCACAATTATGCTACTATTATGATTGTGTTTTTTGTATTTAATTAGTGTTTGTGCCAAGTAAAGCCTTTAGGATCTTCTTGGGTGATAGTTGTTTGATCTTGCTGAAAAAAATAGAAACTTTTGCGCTCAAGAAAATAATTTTCATTTTTAACCAGAGTGCAATATAATACCAATTCCTTTTGCAGAAGATTAATATACAAATTTCCCATGTTGTCTTTCAGAGTTTTTGAAGTTACAGAAGTATTCTAAATATCCAGATTTCTACAGAATGTTCTATTTTTTTACAGATTCTATTGTCCTCGCGTTGTGTGCTTGTTTTGATGATTCTATGGTTTTATTTGATGAGTTTTTGCCATAGAAAAGTTGGAATACAGTAGATATAATGCAAGAATAAAATATGATTTGGTTTTCTACAATACTTATAGTAGTAATTTTTTTTCTTATACTAGCAGATCTCATGAAGGTTTTGTTGAGTTTTGTGTGATTGAAGTTTTCAAGTTTCGGGTTATCTTACGATGGATGAAGGAATAAGGAGTAAGAAGAGCCTAAGCTTGGGGATGCCCTGGCATCCCAAGCTATTATCGAAAGAGAAGCAAGAAACTAATCTTGGGAATGCCCCGAGTGGCATCCTCTTTCTTCTAACGACCATCGGTATTTTACTCGAAGCTATATTTTTATTCATCACATATTGTGTGTTTTGCTTGGAGCGTCTTGTACGATATGAGTCTTTGCTTGTTTTGCTTTGTGTTTTTAAGTCTTGATCCCTTTCTAGACACCCCTATTTGAGAGAGCCGAAATTATGTCATGACTTGTTAGAATAGCTCTCTATGCTTCACTTAAATTTTTATGAGCTATGGATTTGCTCTAGTGCTTCACTTATATCTTTTTGAGCATGGTGTGCTTTAGTATTTTTGAAGAAATGCTCTCTTTCTTCACTTAGATTTATTTGAGACTTAGTAAAAATTTCAAGAAATTCTCTCTTGCTTCACTTAAATTAATTTGAGAGAAAAAATATTATGATCATGATCTTCACTTATATTTGTTTGAGCTTATCAAAATCAACACATGAAAATTAGTCTCAAAGTGATAGATATCTAAGAAGGATATAATAAAAACTTCCATGAAGATCATTGGACAAAATAAACTTGATTATTAGTAATAGTTTTGAGATATGATGATGTGATATGTGAGTCATGTTGATGAGTAATCATGCTTTAGTAAGAATATTGGTGTTAAGGTTTGTGATTCCCTATGCAAGCACGAAAGTCAATAGTTGTGCAATGAAATTATATCCTACTTGTGGTGCATTATTCGGTGTTAATTATGCTTAATGCTCGCTTATGAGATTATTCGTTTCTTGGTTGGTCGCTTCCCAATCTTTTGCTAGCCTTCATTTTGCACTAAGTATGACCACTACTTGTGCATCCAAAACCCTTTAAACCAGTTTTGCCACATGAGTCCACTATATCTACCTATATGCGGTATTCTTTTGTCGTTCTAAGCAAATTTGTATGTGCCATCTCTAATATTCAAAATAAATTTCTCTTTAGTGTGCTCGTACCGCTCGCGAGGCGGTGAGGGGTGGCTAATATTTTCCATGCTAGATGTGTTATTCTCACGATGAGTGTTTATTCACTTGTCATTGCACGAGAGTAAGGGAAAATGTATTAGGGATGCTCAGTCCCGAAATGAAAAATGGATTTACTTTATGTTGTCAAATAATATATTCCTTAGAAAGTGTTGGTATGGAAGGCACCCGTGGATACGGTTAGCCATGGAAAGTGAAAGTATGGTGGAAAAAGGAATAAACTTTATTTTCTATTTGGGAACCGCCTATGATATATCTAGCATGGAAAGTGTTGGGAACTCTAAGTCATTTTCGTTGGTGGGAAAAGTATGCCTCTCAAAATGTTTTTATCTCTCAATTTTCACTCTAAGCTCAGACACCTCTACAAATCCCTACTTCCCTATGAAGGGCCTTTCTTTTACTTTATCCAATTTTTCTTATTTTGAATTTGAGTCTCCATCTTCTCTTATAAAGCACCAACTAGGGAGCACTATGATCGTACTTGAGCATTGGGTGTAGTTAATATGCGAGTGTGTTTCATGAATTGATCAATGATTGAGCTTGATGGGCTAGGGATATCTTATTTTAGCGTTGATATTTTGAAAGACATGGTTGCTTGTTGGTATGCTTGAGTATTTAAGTTGTCATGTCAAAACTAGACTATTGCTTTGAACAATATAAATCCATACTATAAAGAAAAGGATATGATATGACATGTTAGGTAGCATTCCACATCAAAAATTCTGTTTTTATCATTTACCTACTCGAGGACGAGCAGGAATTAAGCTTGGGGATGCTGATACGTCTCCAATGTATCTATAATTTTTGATTGTTCCATGATGTTATATTATCAATCTTGGATGTTTTATAATCATTTTATATCATTTTTTGGTACTAACCTATTGACATAGTGCCAAGTGCCAGTTGTTGTTTTTTGCATGTTTTTTACATCGCAGGTAATCAATATCAAACGGAGTCCAAATGCAGTGAAACTTTTTGTGGATTTTTTTTGGACCAGAAGACACCCATGGGCCGGAGAAGCGCCTGGGGGTGCTCTGAGGGGAGCACAACCAACCAGAGCGCGCCTGGGCCGCCTTGGGGCCCAGACGTGCCCTAGTGGGTTGTGCCCACCTCGAGTGCCCCCGGATCGCCTCTTTGCTCTATAAATACCCTAATATTCCAGAAACCCTAGGGGAGTGGACGAAAATCAATTCCAGATGCCGCAGAGTCCAGAACCACTAGATCCAATCTAGACACCATCACGGAGGGGTTCACCACTTCCATTGGTGCCTCTCCGATGATGCGTGAGTAGTTCTTTGCAGACCTTCGGGTCCGTAATTAGTAGATAGATGGCTTCCTCTCTCTCGTCTGATTCTCAATACAATGGTCTCTTGGAGATCCATATGATGTAACTCTTTTGCTTTGTGTTTGTTGGGATCCGATGAACTTTGAGTTTATGATCAGATTTATCTCTTTTTATCCATGAAAGTTTTTTGAGTTTCTTTGATCTCTTATATGCACGATTGCTTATAGCCTCGTATTTCTTCTCTGATATTTGGGTTTTTTGGCCAACTTTATATATTTATCTTGCAATGGGAAGACGTGCTTTGTAATGGGTTCAATCTTACGGTGCTTGATCTCAGTGACAGAAGGGGAACCGACACGTATGTATCGTTGCTACTAAGGATAAAATGATGGGGTATATTTCTACATAAATAGATCTTGTCTACATCATGTCATCGTTCTTATTGCATTACTCCATTTCTCCCTGAACTTAATACACTAGATGCATGTTGGATAGCGGTCGATGTGTGGAGTAATAGTAGTTGATGCAGGCAGGAGTCGGTCTACTAATCTTGGACGTGATGCCAATGTAATGATCATTGCATGGATATCGTCATGGTTATTTGAAGTTCTATCAATTTCCCAACAGTAATCCGTTTACCCATCGTTTTCTATTTTTCTCGAGAGAAGCCACTAGTGAAACCTACGGCCCCCGGGTCTCTTTCTCATATTATTTGCCTTGGCGATCTATTTGCCTTTGCTTTTATTTTCAGATCTATTAAACCAAAAATACCTTGTGCAATTTATTTTATTTGGCATTCGATCTATCAATATTTACAACTCTCTCACATCCGTTTGCCAATTTGTGGCACCGTTACCCGAAAGGGATTAACAACCCCTTTAACATGTGGGGTTGCGAGTATTTGTTATATGTGCGTAGGTGCTGTTTACGTAGTGTTGCTTGGTTCTCCTACTGGTTTGATAACCTTGGTTTCATCACTAAGGGAAATACCTACCGTCGTTGTGCTGCATCATCCCTTCCTCTTTGGGGAAATACCGACGTAGCTTCAAGCCGCATCAATCTCCAGACGACGGCGTTTGGCCTCCACATCCGACTCCGAGAGGACGGAATCGATGATGGCCCGCTGCTCCGCCTACAGATCCGTGTCCCCAGCATCCCCCACATCCTCCTCCTCCTCAACCTCCTCCTCCTCCTCCTCTGTCGGTGTCAAAACCGGCGGATCTTAGGTAGGGGGTCCCGAACTGTGCGTCTAAGGCGGATGGTAACAGGAGACAAGGGACACGATGTTTACCCAGGTTCGGGCCCTCTTGAAGGAGGTAATACCCTACGTCATGCTTGATTGTTCTTGATGATATGAGTATTACAAGAGTTGATCTACCACGAGATCGTAGAGGCTAAACCCTAGAAGCTAGCCTATGGTATGATTGTATATTGTCCTACGGACTAAACCCTTCGGTTTATATAGACACCGGAGGGGGCTAGGGTTACACAGAGTCGGTTACAAGGGAAGAGATCTACATATCCGTATTGCCTAGCTTGCCTTCCACGCCAAATTGTATATTGTCCTACGGACTAAACCCTCCAGTTTATATAGACACCGGAGGGGGCTAGGGTTACACAGAGTCGGTTACAAGGGAGGAGATCTACATATCCGTATTGCCTAGCTTGCCTTCCACGCCAAGGAGAGTCCCATCCGGACATGGGACGAAGTCTTCAATCTTGTATCTTCATAGTCCAACAGTCCAGCCAAAGGATATAGTCCGTCTGTTTGGAGACCCCCTAATCCAGGACTCCCTCAGTAGCCCCTGAACCAGGCTTCAATGACGATGAGTCTGGCGCGCAGTATTGTCTTCGACATTGCAAGGCGGGTTCCTCCTCCGAATACTCCATGGAAGATTTTGAACAAAAGGATAGTGTCCGGCTCTGCAAAACAAGTTCCACATACCACCGTAGAGAGAATAATATTTCCACAAATCTAATCTGCTGACACGTTTTAACAGCATGACATCACGCCATGGCCCAGTCATTATTCGAACCGTTTTTCTCAACCAGCACCGCACATATCGCGAGGCGGTTTTCTTGACATGTCTTGTCAAAGCAGAGATCGTGTTCCCCTTATTACGGGATTCTCATCAATACGGACGTGGGTAACCCAACCGCGCCATCAATTACGGCGCTTGGGGAATAAGCGATTTTTCCAGGCAAGTGGGGAGGCGCATCGCCTCCTCCGCCCTTATAAAGGGACAAAGATTCACTCTTTTCACCCACGCCTTCTTCCTCCTCGCTTATCCATTCCCGCACACTCGAGCTCTAGCGCCCAAGCTCGTGTTCTTCTTCTCAAACCACTCCAAGCATGTCCGGAGCAGGAGGCAAGTGGATGGTCTCCTCCGTCACGGAGGAGAACATCATAAAGTTACGGAAAGACGGATATCTGGCCGCGGATATCGCGCACCGGCTGCCAGATGCAGGGCAGATCATCTCAATGCCCAAACCCCATGAGAGGGTAGTTTTTCTTACCCACTTTGTCCGCGGACTGGGATTTCCTCTCCACCCATTTGTCCGCGGGCTCATGTTCTACTACGGGCTGGATTTTCATGATCTGGCCCCCAATTTCATCCTCAACATCTCGGCGTTTATCGTCGTGTGCGAGGCCTATCTCCGCATCAAGCCCCATTTCGGCCTGTGGCTGAAGACCTTTAATGTCAAACCGAAGGTGGTGGTCGGCTAGCAAGTGGAGTGCGAAGGGGCCATGGTGGGTAAGATGCCTAATGTCACCTAGCTTGAAGGCTCCTATGTGCAGACCATAAAGGGGTGGCAATCGGGGTGGTTCTACATCACCGAGCCGCGCGACACCAACTGGGTGGCAGCCCCCGAATTCCGATCCGGAATCCCCACACGGCTCACCTCCTGGAAAGAGAAGGGACTGTCCTGGGGTTCCTCGGTAGAGCTGACCGGACTCCAGACCTGCATCAAGAACATGATGAGCAAGAAAATCAAGCTCATCAACGTGGTCCAGGTCATGCTCTTCCGCCGGATTCTCCCGTGTCAACAACGGGTATTCAACTTGTGGGAGTTCGACCCGGCCAAGCACCAAACGCTGCGAGAACTCTATGACACGACGCACGAGGACGTCTGGAGGGTGCTGTTCAAGGGCGCCGAGGTACCTCCTTCCCTCACCGAGGACCGCGGGCTCAGCGCAAAGTGCCGCGCCAATCAGGTAAGTTTTTATACTTCACAGGGTATCCATTTGCCCCAGTTTAATTATGTGTGGGATCTAAGCCTTCCATGCCTTTGACAAGACTGGGTGAAGACAGCGGAGCAGATCGATTGCTCCAACCCCCTGCCGGAAGATCCTGTAGATTCTCTCCTAACGGAGATGCTGGTTCCGGCACCTTACGAGGTGCCGGTGAAGAAGGCCAAGAAGAAGGCCACGGGGACCCGAAAGGGTCTCCGGCGCAAGGTTGTATCGGACTCATCGTCCGATAACTCCGACGCGCCCTCCTCCCACGAAAACAAGGAGGAGGAAGAGGAAAGCCCCCCACCCCCAGCCGGGGGAGACAAGAAAAGGAAGGCCGACCCAACCGGGGAGGCCGAAGGGTCCAAGAAGGGCAGGACCCTCCCTCCGAACTGCTCCACGACGGCCGCCTACAGCGGCGACGAGTGGCTACCCAGGGTCAAGCCCCTGGGAGTCGTAAGTATCCGGACACCATAGTAATTCATGGTATGTTTTACTGCACTGCTTCTCCTCATGCCGAACATGATTATGCAGTCCGTCCCAAGCTCATCTCGACGTATCTTCGTCGAGCGGTTCATTGGACTCGTTGGATATGAACAGAGGTTCTCTTTCGACCACCTCCACCCCTTGCCCCGCGGACAACGTCGAGGGGTTGTCTCAACAGGAACCGGGCCAAGGAGAGGCAGTCCTGGGGGCGCCTCGAGGCGACCTTCCGGACCCTGGGCGCAAAGGGAGCCAGACTCCCATGGGCTTTAGGTTCGGCCCCCAGCCGAACACTGCACCGGAATCTTTGGTGGTTCCGAACTCCAGCGGGCGACCCCCCGTTAGGGGGGGAAAACCGCCCATGCCAGTGTCCTCCACCTATCCAGAGGCACCGGACAACTTGCTGGAAGCGCTTCGCGACGCTTCCATCGACGAAGAGCACCGTACTATCTTGAGTGCGGTGATCGAGAAAGTTCAGTCCGCCAAAAACAGACTGACTGAAGCTTGCGCCAGCCTCCTAACAGGCTTTGAGGTAAGCAATCAAAATATAAGGAAATATTACAGCATAGATAGTAGCCCCTGATGCTCTGTTTGGCGTTCGAGTAGAAAGGCCGAATAGAGGACCAAATGATGACTCAGGAGTCTAATCAGAATATATCTATGTGTATGTGCAGGCTTCGCTGCTGGCCGCTGCCGCACATACTGCGGAGGTCTCTGCGCTAAAGCGGGACCTGGAGCGGTCCGAGAATGAGCTTGGCCTTGCCAAGAGGCAGCTCGAGGAGCTCGAGGAGAGCAAAGGTAAGCAATACCTTGTCTATATAAAATAAAAGAAGTTCGGGTGTAAAGTAATAGGATCATCATGAATTTTCCAGGGCCCACGACCGAAGTGGCGACCCTGAAGAAGGCACTGTCCGAGGCCGAAGACAAAGCGGCCAAGGAGCGCATTGAGCGGGAGAAACAAGAAGCCCGAGTCGGCGAGGTGCAGCAAGAGCTCGAGGCTCTTGCCAAGAAACACGAGTCCTTGGAGCTTGACTCTAAGACGTGAGAGTCCGAGCTTGAGAAGGCGCTCGAAAGCGCCCGGAGCGCCAAGGCTGAAGCCCACAAGGCCCTCCAGGAGATTGATGCGGTGAAGAAGATAGCAGCAGGTAAGGCATTCATTATGCAAAGCAAGCATGTAAAGGAAACTTTCCTTTTTCTTACCCGAGTTCGGAGCTTTCCAGGAGCGTTTGCAGATCTTCCCCACGGTGTACTGGATGCCACGGAGTTTTACCGAGCTGAGGAGGGGAGCTCGACGGAGAAGTTGTTCTGGTCTCAGTATACTGGGACCGAACACCCCGTGCCCTTGAGTGACCAGCTGAAGCAGTTGGTCGAGCTTCACAAGGCGGCCGAATAAGCCATGAGGGGCCTAATAGTCCGGATGTGGCCTGGCGAGCCCCTGTCCGGCAGCTACTTCGGTCTGGTGGCGCGGCTCGTCGACGCTCGCCCACGGCTTGAAGTCATAAAGCGGTCCGTCTGCATCGAGGGTGTGCGCAGGGTTTTTGCTCGGGCGAAGGTGCACTGGGCGAAGCTGGACGCCGTGAAGCTGGTGAAGGAGGGGCCGCCGGAGGGCAAGGAGCATCGCTGCCCCGAGATGTATTATGAGAGTGTCCTGAAGGGTTCCCGCCTTGTGGCGGATGAATGTGCCAGGGATGTAATTTTTGAATGAACATGCTCGTGTGATCCTGTAATGTGAAACAAGTTCATCTGCGCTATGCAATGCTTTTTTAATTTAAAATATTACCTTCTGTGCGGCCGTTTACAAAATCTGAGAGTTGGTCAGTCGTCGGCTTCTACCCCCATGTAACTAGTACTATGGTGTTCGGGATAAACCTGAGCACTCTTTACCCCAATTTTGGGTCCTTCAAGGGAGGTGTTCAGCGTAATGAACCAGGCAATCGGACTATAATGCTTTATCACTCTCACTTAGCCATAGAAGTCTACAATTTTAAATTTTGGCGAAGCCCGTGGTATTCGGAAGGCCGAATTTGGGGCGCTATACACGCCTAAGCCGGACAAGGCCGACTCCTTGCCCGAAGCGCAAAAAGTCTTTAAGGACTTGAGACCTCTTGAACAGCGACCAGTCTCTCGCCTTATCATGACAGTCAGTTTTCGTCTTTCTCTACTGAGGTGCCCGTCCGGAAGAACCGGGACACAATTGCAGTAGTTCTCCCACCTCTACCTTAGCCGATATAGCGGAACGTAAGGTACCAAAGCATGGGAGCCGGGCAAACCCAACTATTGACCCAAGACATGATTCGGAGCTGATGCATATAATGCTATAAGTTCGGGGTGTCGCACTGTCGAAAGTGTTCGAACTTCTCGCATCATATTATGGGGTAACCGAAAGCCCCTGGCGTACTGACCATACCCGAATTTACAGGTGCGGATTGTCGTAAATGGACATAAAGGAAGAAAAAAAGAATGAATAATGTAATAATAGACTAATGCTATGCATTGTTATTTAAATAATACATCAAAGCGTACTGGTATAGGTAGTGCAATAAGCAGAAAGTAGGACTATTCGAAATGTCCTATCCAAGGGCAAGCTGCGTATGGATAGTAGAAAGCGGGTATTATTATTAGAGACCACCTGGGGGTTCCCGTGTACATATTAGCTTCTTGCCGCCTTGGTTGTTCCTTCCCGTAATGTGTCCGACAATCATGCTGCCGGAAAGGGCTTCCAGAGAGTTAGGCCCTGAAAGAGAAAAGAAATGATAAAGATATACAGCCCCTAGGGCGGTTAAGCCGCATTGCGGGACGTGCCCTGATCGTGCCCCCGCCTATGTCCATGGTATTTTCAGTGCGTAATTATGTACGCGCGGCATGGATTTCGTTGCTTGACTGGGACTGGGACGGGGGACGAATTGCTAGGCGAGCTCTGAACATGCCAGGCGATCCTGTTGCAGTTTACTCCGGGCACGCTTGAAGGTGTTCGGGGGAAGTATCACCGAATTAGTGGTTTGCCTTGAAAGGCTGCTTTGTGCTTCTGCTGCGAGGGCCGCAGTGTGCTCTTCCGTGTGGAGCGAGCGTTCAGTGTTTCCATTCACTGTTATGACCCCCCAAGGTCCTGGCATCGTGAGCTTGAGGTATGCGTAATGCGGTACTGCATTGAATTTTTCAAATGCAGTTCATTCGAGCAGTGCATGATAGCCACTGCGAAACGGGATGATGTCGAAGATTAACTCCTCGCTTCGGAAGTTGTCCGGTGATCCGAAGACTACTTCCAGTGTGATTGAGCCCGTGCAATGGGCCTCTACACCTGGGATGATACCCTTAAAGGTGGTTTTGGTGGGTTTGATCCTCAAGGGATCGATGCCCATTTTTCGCACTGTATCCTGATAGAGCAGGTTCAGGCTGTTGCCGCCGTCCATAAGGACTCGAGTGAGGTGAAATCCGTTGATGATGGGGTCTAGGACCAGTGCGGCGGATCCACCATGACGGATACTAGTGGGGTGGTCCCTGCGATCGAAGGTGATCGGGCAAGTAGACCATGGGTTAAACTTTGGGGCGACGGGCTCCATCGCATAGACGTCCCTTAGTGCATGCTTCCGCTCCCTCTTGGGAATGTGGGTTGCGTATATCATGTTCACCGTATTCACTTGTGGGGGGAACCCCTTCTGTCCTCCCGTGTTCGGCGGCCGGGGCTCCTCCTCGTCATCACTATGCAGCCCCTTGTCCTTGCTTTCAGCATTTAACTTGCCGGCCTGCTTGAACACCCATCATTCTCTATTGGTGTGATTGGCTGGCTTGTCGGGGGTGCCGTGGATTTGACACGAGTGATCCAGTATGCGATCCAAACTGGATGGAGCCGGAGTACTTCTTTTAAATGGCTTTTTTTCGCTGACTGGATCTAGAGCCTCTGAATCCGGCATTCACTGCCGTATCCTCGGTGTTATCGCCGTTATTGCGGTGCTTTGGTCTGTTACGATGTTGTCTGCCGTTGGCATCTTTGATATTTGAAGTGCCCGGATTCCTCGATGTGTTATTGCTGCGAGCCAGCCAGCTATCCTCGCCCGTGCAAAAGCGGGTCATGAGTGTCGTGAGGGCTGCCATAGACTTCGGCTTTTCCTGGCCAAGGTGGCGGGCAAGCCACTCGTCACGGGCGTTGTGCTTGAATGCCGCTAGGGCCTCTGCGTCCGGACAGTCGAAAATTTGGTTTTTCTTAGTCACGAACCGAGTCCTGAATTGTCTGGCCGATTCCCCTGGCTGCTGAGTTACATGGCTGAAGTCATCAGCATCCGGTGGTCGCACATAAGTGCCCTGGAAGTTGTCAAGGAATGCGTCTTCCAGATCCTCCCAGCCGCCGATGAAAGTCTGCTGGCAAGCTATTCAGCCAATGCCGAGCTGGTCCTTTGAGTTTTAGTGGGAGGTACTTGATGGCATGTAGATCATCACCGCGAGCCATGTGGATGTGAAGGAGGAAATCCTCAATCCATACAGCAGGATCTGTTGTACCATCATATGATTCGATATTTACGGGTTTGAAACCCTCCGAGAATTCGTGATCCATAACTTCATCAGTGAAGCATAGGGGGTGTGCGGCGCCTCTGTGCCGGGCTATATCACGACGCAGTTCATGTGAGTCTTGTCTGCTATATTCGGCCCGGCTGGATTTGCTTTTGGTGTATTCGGCGCGATGATCACTGTCCCGTGTTGGCATGCGTGCTCGTGACCCGTATATTGACCTTGCAAGTTTTGCCTTACTGTCCAATACGTCTCGAAGGTCCTGTGTGTTGCCCCGGGCCTTGGTATTTTTGATTGAGTGGCGGCGGGGTGCAGGCTGAACTTCAGGCTGAAACGCCTCTCTGGCTCGGCCACGCAGTGGCCGGTCAGCCGCATCGTACACTGGTGAATGAGGTTTCAATGCTTCCTCCTCGAGGTAAGGTAACAACCTGCATTTTGGGTAACTCTTGGAGGGGCGCTCAAGTTTGTATTCCTCAGCCGCAAGGACTTCGGTCCATCTGTCTGCTAGCAAGTCTTGATCAGCTTGAAGCTGTTGTTGCTTTTTCTTCAGGCTATTTGTTGTGGCCATAAGCCGGTGCTTGAAGCGCTCCTGCTCGACGGGGTCATCAGGCATGATAAATTCTTCGTCGCCGAGGCTTGCCTCGTCTTCGGAGAGAGGCATGTAATTATCCTCCTCTGGTTCTCCATCTGTTGCCTGCTCTGGAGGGCTAGCTTGTTCATCCTCCAACTCTACATCGTGCTGGAGGGGATTGTGGTTGTCTTCAGCACTATCCGGAGTGTTATTATCTCCTGTGCCGGTATCACTACTTTTGCTGTGGAGGGACTTAGAGCGGCGCCGCTAACGTCGACGCTTGGGTTGCTTCTTGGAGGGGTCATCCTCCGCTGTCTCGTCGCCATTGCCTTCTTTAGGGGTGTCCACCATGTATATGTCGTATGATGAGGTAGCGGTCCAGTGCCCTGTGGGCAGTGGTTCCTGCTCGTCTCCTGCATCGTCGTCCATACCGTCGATGTCTTCGGAGTCGAAGTCGAGCATGCCGGTTAAATCATCGACAGTGGCTACTAAGTGGGTGGTGGGTGGGCAGCGAATTTCTTCGTCGTTCGCATCCCATTCTAGCCGGACATAGTTCGGCCAAGGTTCTCCTGACAGGGAGAGAGACCTTAATGAATTTAGCACATCGCCGAAGGGCGAGTGCCAAAAGATATCCGCAGAGGTGAACTCCATGATCGGCGCCCAGTCGGATTCGACGGGCATGGATGTAAGCGGCTCGGAGTCCGTGGCCGGAGGTGAATCCAGTGGTTCGGCGACAAGACTCTTGCAAGGAGTGAAGTCAGTATCCGGCTCCATCGCCACTGAGAGTGCGGCCTCCATGGCGGGGTCTATCCCTCCGTCCTTGGATGGTGCAATTTGCTCCGGATTGAAGGCCGGAGCAGTTGCAGATGCGATCTCCCAAACACTATCCGACGGCAGAGTTACGTCGTGCTCATTGTGACTGTGTGGCACACCTGACACGGGCTCTAATCCGTCAAAGATCAAGTCTCCACAGATGTCGGCAGTGTAGTTTAAGTTTTCGAATCTGACCTGATGGCCAGGGGCATAGCTCTCGATCTGCTCCAGATGGCCAAGCGAATTGCCCCGCAGTGCGAAGCCGCCGAATACAAAGATCTGTCCGGGGAGGAAAACCTCACCCTGGACCACATAGTTACCGATGATCGAAGGAGCCATCAAGCCTTATGGTGACGACACAGTGGAACTCTCAATGAAAGCAGCAATGTCGGTGTCAAAACCGGCGGATCTCCGGTAGGGGGTCCCGAACTGTGCGTCTAAGGCGGATGGTAATAGGAAACAAGGGACACGATGTTTACCCAGGTTCGGGCCCTCTTAAAGGAGGTAATACCCTACGTCCTTCTTGATTGTTCTTGATTATATGAGTATTACAAGAGTTGATCTACCACGAGATCGTAGAGGCTAAACCCTAGAAGCTACCCTATGGTATGATTGTATATTTTCCTACGGACTAAACCCTCCGGTTTATATAGACACCGGAGGGGGCTAGGGTTACACAGAGTCGGTTACAAGGGAGGAGATCTACATATCCGTGTTACCTAGCTTGCCTTCCACGCCAAGGAGAGTCCCATCTGGACACGGGACGAAGTCTTCAATCTTGTATCTTCATAGTCCAACAGTCTGGCCAAAGGATATAGTCCAGCTGTCCGGAGAACCCCTAATCCAGGACTCCCTCATCCTCCAACTCCTCCTTCAGATCCACTGCATCCGGAGGTAGCCCGCGGCAATCTGGGCTTTGCATCTTGCCCGGATCTTCTCAAGAAGCTGTAGCCGACGCTCCGGTGTTAGAAATGGTGAAAGTGCAACTAATCCCTAGGTGGTTTTGGTAATTCTGAACAACATATAGCTCATTGAACTAATATTCTTTCAAGATGATCGTTTCAGAAAGTTCAATGATTGGCATGGCATGGACTAGAGATGTGGACCCCTCAAAATGCTAAGGACACATATTGGCTCTGTTGGGGAACACAGTAATTTCAAAAAAAATCCTACGTACACGCAAGATCTTTCATCGTGATGCATAGCAACGAGAGGGGAGAGTGTAGTCCCCGTACCCTCATAGACCATAAGCGGAAGCGTTATGACAACGCGGTTGATGTAGTCATACGTCTTCACGATCCTACCGATCCTAGTACCGGAAGTACGGCACCTCCACGATCTGCACACGTTCGGCTCGGTGATGTCCCACGAACTCTCGATCCAGCTGAGTGTCGAGGGAGAGCTTCATCAGCACGACGGCGTGATGACGGTGATGATGAAGTTACCGGCGCAGGGCTTCGCCTAAGCACTATGACGATATGACCGAGGTGGATTATGGTGGAGGGGGCACCGCACACGGCTAAGACAGTTGTATGTTGTGTCTTCTAGGGTGCCCTTGCCCCCGTATATAAAGGAGCAAGGGGGAAGGCCGGCTGGCCCTAGGGCACGCCAAGGAGGGGAGGAATCCTCCTCCTAGTAGGAGTAGGATTCCTCCTTTCCTAGTCCTACTAGGAGAGGGAAGGAAGTAGTGGGAGAAAGGAAGGAAAGGGGAGCGCCACCCCCCTCCTAGTCCAATTCGGACTTAAGGGGGAGGGGCACGCGGCCTGCCCTGGAAGCCTCTTTCTCTCTCCACTAAGGCCCATCTAGGCCCACTAGTTCCCCGAGGGGGGGGGGGTCCGGTAACCCTCCGGCACTCCGGTTTTCTCCGAAATCACCCGGAACACTTCTGGTGTCCGAATATAGCCGTCCAATATATCAATCTTTATGTCTCCACCATTTCGATACTCCTCGTCATGTCTGTGATCATATTCGGGACTCCGAACAACCTTTGATACATCAAAACACATAAACTCATAATACCGATCTCACCGAACGTTAAGCATGCGGACCCTACGGGTTCTAGAACTATGTAGACATGACCGAGACACATCTCCAGTCAATAACCAATAGCGGAATCTGGATGCTCAGATTGGTTCCTACATATTCTACGAAGATCTTTATCGGTCAAACCGCATAACAACATACGTTGTTCCCTTTGTCATCGGTATGTTACTTGCCCGAGATTCGATCATCGGTATCTCAATACCTAGTTCAATCTCATTACCGGCAAGTCTCTTTACTCGTTACGTAATGATACATCCCGTAACTAACTCATTAGTTACATTGCTTGCAAGGCTTATAGTGATGTGCATTACCGAGAGGGCCCAGAGATACCTCTCCGATACACGGAATGACAAATCCTAATCTTGATCTATGCCAACTCAACAAACACCATCGGAGACACCTGTTGTAACGCCCTCGATGCGGCTATATCTCCCACGTGTCGAGGCACGACTTAGAGGCATAACCGCATTGAAAGCAATGTCGCAAGTTAGGCAATCTTCACAACATCCCATGTAATATAGATAATAAAAGGGGAGATACATAGTTGGCTTACACTCACCACGTCAATCAAAGTACATAAATAGCATTACATCAACCAAACACTCATGGCCCGACTACGACGCCAAAATAAAAGATCAACCCAACATGCGACACGGTCCCGATCGCCCCAACTGGGCACCACTACTGATCATCAGGGAAAGACACATAGTAACGGCGTGAGTCCTCGTCAAACTCCCACTTGAGCTCAAGTGCGTCATCTGGAACGGAGTCATCAGGTCCTGCATCTGGTTTGGAAGTAAACTGTGAGCCACAGGGACTCAGCAATCTCGCACCCTCGCGATCAAGACTATTTAAGCTTATAGGTAGGGCAAGGTAAAATATGTGGAGCTGCAGCAAGCGACTAGCGTATATGGTGGCTAACCTGTTCGCAAGAGAGAGAGAAGAGAAGGCAAAGCGCGAACAAATAACTAGAGAACAACCTGCAGCAAGCATTACTCCAACACCGTGTTCACTTCCCGGACTCCGCCGAGAAGAGACCATCACGGTAACTCACATAGTTGATTCATTTTAATTAAGTTAAGGTTCAAGTTATCTACAACCGAACATTAACAAATTCCCATCTGCCCATAACCGCGGGCACGGCTTTCGAAAGTTCAAATCCCTGCAGGGGAGTCCCAACTTAGCCCATGACAAGCTCTCACGGTCAACGAAGGAATAGACCTTCTCCCGAGACATTCCGATCAGACTCGGTATCCCGGTTCTACAAGACACTTCGACAAGTTAAAACAAATCCAGCAACACCGCCCGAATGTGCCGACAAATCCCGATAGGAGCTGCACATATCTCGTTCTCAGGGCACACTCAGATGAGCGCTCCATACAACTAAAACCAAACCTCGGGTTTCCCCGAGGGGCGCTGCACCGGACTCTAGTTTGGACCAACACTCAGAGGAGCACTAGCTCGGGGGGGCTTAAATAAGATGACCCTCAGGCTCCGGAAACCCAAGGGAAAAAGAGGCTAGGTGGCAAATGGTAAAACCAAGGTTGGGCATTGCTGGAGAAGCTTTAATCAAGGCGAACTATCAAGGGGTTCCCATTATCACCCAACCGCGTAAGGAACGCAAAATCCGGGAACATAACACCGATATGACGGAAACTAGGGCGGCAAGAGTGGAACAAAACACTAGGCGAGAGGCCGAGCTTCCACCCTTTACCAAGTATATAGATGTATTAAGATAATAAGATAATATAATGATATCCCAACAAGTAAATAATGTTCCAACAAGGAACGGTCTCCAATCTTCACCTGCAACTAGCAACGCTATGAGAGGGGCTGAGCAAAGCGGTAACATAGCCAATCAACGGTTTGCTAGGACATGGTTGGTTAGAGGTTTGACATGGCAATTTGGGAGGCATGATAAGCAAGTGGTAGGCATCGTAGCATAGGCATAGCAAAAGAGCGAGCATCTAGCAAAGCAAAGATAGTAGTGATTTTGAGGGTATGATCATCTTGCCTGCAAAGCTGTCAGAGTTGACTGGATCCTCGAAAGCAAACTCAACGGGCTCCTCATTAGCGAACTCGTCTCCCAGCTCTACCCAAACAAGACAAACAAGCAAACGGAACAAAATCAACCACGTGCAAACTCAAACAACATGATGCAAACATGGTATGCTATGCGGGATGCGACATGTGATGCATAAGCAAGATTTGACAAGGAATGAATGAACCTAGCCTCAACATGGAATTCCAAGTGTGCCACTCGAAAGGTGGGATGAAATTGCTTGAAAACAATATAAAGAACTCCGGAATCGGAGTCACGGTTTGGAAATGGCAAGCAATTCAAATATGGCACCGGTCTGCGATATACAGCAAGTAGTCATCTAAATGCAACAAGATGAACATGCTACAGCACTCAAACATGGCAACAAAATACATGGCAGGGATCCATTCATGATGCTTAACAAAAGATGAACACTGAGCTACGGCCAATTCATCCATTAACAGGTTCAAACAAGCATGGCAAAAATGCATTTGGTAAACAGATTTCAGACTTAGTGAAATCAACACTTGTCTGGAATCTCAGATCAGGTAGCACACTTTGGAGCATGAAAACTATATGCTACAAGACCTGAACAAGGCAAAGTAAAGCATGGCGTGGAGATACTCAAAGAGCTTAACAAAATTCCCTTAGTGACCTTGAGCCAAAAGGGATCAGAAAATACAATTGCAAGCATGTGAACATGGCAAAAACATAATCAGTTCTCAGACTTAGTGAAAACTGGAGCATGCAAAAATCAGATATCAAGTAGGCATGTATACGAGCTCGATGCACTCACTACAGAGCAAGTCATGACAATCTAAGCTTACACCCATCAAGAATACACATTATACAAGCTAGACATGGCAAGAACAATAACCTAGCATGCACGGATCAACTACAACATCCTCGGCAAAATCGCAAACAAGTAGACAATCTGCCCAGATTCACGAAATAGCAAAAGTAGAGCTCGATTGACTCAAGTTAGGGTGCTCCATAATTGCAAACAAAGACACGGATGGATAGAGCACTACAAGATTAACAAAATATCCTTACTGATCATCCTCATAAGAGGCAAGGATCACTAGGAAACAACATGAACATATGGCATATTGAGATAAACAGATCAAGGACTTAGTGGAATACTAAGTCTCTAAAATCAGCATTAACGAATGCACCACTTTGCAAGCTTGTGCTAGTCACCACACTCATCACAAAAATACATGGGTTGCACCTCTGGATAGATGGCAAAACATATAACAAAACTCATGTAGAGCTCAGGGGCATATCATGCACACATTAATCATGGCAAAAATGACAAATATCTAATTGGAGCAGCAGATCTGACAATTATCTCAAATAGCACTCTTCCAACAGCATTTCGGGCATCAAGATGAACTCAAATGAAAATGATGCAATGAGATAAAATGATGTACTCTCTGAGATGAACATTTTGATATGCTATATGCCCAAAACGGAGCTACGGATGCAAAGTTACGACACGATGAACATAGCAAAATAATTAGGGTTTCGGGGCGAAAAGTCAACCGCGAGATGAACTGGATCCAGATCTGGCCCGATTTGCACGCTTCCTGAGGTTCGTCGTCGAACTTGCCGGACTTGGGGGCACGACGGCCGGAGTTCGTCGTGGGGGGCCGAAGCTTCGCCGGAGGAGCTCGTGGGGAGGAGGAAGGAGCCGGGGTGGAGCTCGCCGGACTTGGTGGCGCTCCGGCCGGAGGAGGTAGGCGTCGCCGGAGCGGGGCGGCTCGCCAGCGATGGCGCGCGGCGACCGGAGCTCGCCGGCTCGACCGGGAAGGAGGCGGGCGGCGGCGGACGCCGGTCGGGCCGCAGGGCTCCTCTGGCCCGGGTGGTGGAGGAAGGGGGCCGGCGCTTGGGCCTGCGGGCCCGCGTCGGTGGCGGCGGCGATGCGGTCCCCCGGGGACACGTGGCGCTCGGTGGTAGGCTGGGCGTGGCGGCGGACGTGTCCGGTGCGGCGCGAGGTGGCGGATCTAGGGTTTGGAAGGGGGGGATCCGGAATTTCGAGAGGGTGGTCTTTAAATAGGCATAAAGGGAGCTAGGAGTGTCCAAATGAGGTGCGGTTTTCGGCCACGCGATCGTGATCGAACGCTCTAGATGATGGAGAGGGTTTGGTGGGTTTTGGGCCAAAATGGAGGGGTGTTGGGCTGCAACACACACGAGGCCTTTTTGGTCCCTCGGTTAACCGTTGGAGCATCAAACGAAGTCCAAATGGTACGAAACTTGACAGGCGGTCTACCGGTAGTAAAACAAGGCTGCTTGGCAAGTCTCGGTCCAATCCGGAAATGTTTAACCCCACACACGAAAGAAAGGTAGAAATGACCACCGGAGGAGAACGGAGCGCCGGATTGCAAAACGGACAATGGGGAAAATGCTCGGATGCATGAGACGAACGTGTATGCAAATGCAATGCACACGATGACATGATATGAGATGCATGACAACGACAACAACACACGGAGACCAAAACCCGAACCCGAGAAAATAAAATAACTTAACGCCAGAAACAGCAAGAGTTGGATTACATATTAGGAAAATCACATCCGAGGTGTTACAACACTCCACCACTACGAAAGGATCTCGTCCCGAGATCTAGGACTGAAAGAACGTCGGGTACTCAGAACGGAGGTGATCCTCGCATTCCCAGGTGGCTTTACGGTCGGAATGGTGTGACCACTTGACTTTGAGGAATTTGATTGACTTGTTGCGAGTCTTGCGTTCAGTCTCTTCAAGAATAGCAATGGGGTGCTCACGATAAGAGAGATCTTCTTGGAGCTCAATGTCTTCGAAGTTGACGGTGCGATCAGGAGTCTTGAAGCACTTTCGGAGCTGAGAGACATGGAAAACGTCATGCACATTTGCAAAGTTTGAAGGAAGCTCGAGTTGATAGGCGAGATCGCCTCTCTTGCTGACGATCTTGAAAGGTCCCACGTATCTAGGGGCAAGCTTCCTTTGATACCGAAGCGACGAGTACCTTTCATTGGAGAGACGCGGAGGTAAGCATGATCTCCGATCTCGAAAGCCAAATCACGGTGCTTACTATCATAGTAGCTCTTCTGGCGGGATTGGGCTGCTTTGAGGTTATCTCGAATGACTTTGCACATTTCCTCTGCCTCTATGATCAACGAGCTAGTAAAGTAGAGCCATACTAGTGACACTATGTTTTGTCTATGTATTCACACATATACTAAGTTTCTGGTTAATACAATTCTAGCATGAATAATAAACATTTATCATGATATAAGGAAATATAAATAAAAACTTTATTATCGCCTCTAGGGCATATTTCCTTCAGTGTCCCACTTGCACTAGAGTCAGTAATCTAGATTACATTGTAATGATTCTAACACCCATGGAGTCTTGGTGCTGATCATGTTTTGCTTGTGAGAGAGGCTTAGTCAATGGGTCTGCAATATTCAGATCTGTATGTATCTTGCAAATCTCTATGTCTCCCTCCTTGACTTGATCGCGAATGGAATTGAAGCGTCTCTTGATGTGCTTGGTTCTCTTGTGAAATCTGGATTCCTTTGCCAAGGCAATTGCACCAGTATTGTCACAAAAGATTTTCATTGGACCCGATGCACTAGGTATGACACCTAGATCGGATATGAACTCCTTCATCCAGACTCCTTCATTTGCTGCTTCCGAAGCAACTATGTACTCCGCTTCACATGCAGATCCCACCATGACGCTCTTGTTCGAACTGCACCAACTGACAGCTCCACTATTCAATAAAAATATGTATCCGGTTTGTGACTTAGAGTCATCCGCATCAGTGTCAAAGCTGGCACCAACGTAATCGTTTACGACGAGCTCTTTGTCACCTCCATAAACAAGAAACATATCCTTAGTCCTTTTCAGGTATTTCAGGATGTTCTTGACTGCTGTCCAGTGATCCACTCCTGGATTACTTTGGTACCTCCCTGCTAGACTTATAGCAAGGCACATATCAGGTCTGGTACACAACATTGCATACATGATAGAGCCTATGGCTGAAGCATAGGGAACACCTTTCATTTTCTCTCTATCTTCTGCAGTGGTCGGGCATTGAGTCTGACTCAACTTCACACCTTGTAATACAGGCAAGAACCCTTTCTTTGCCTGATCCATTTTGAACTTCTTCAAAACATTATCAAGGTATGTGCTTTGTGAAAGTCCAATTAAGCGTCTTGATCTATCTCTATAGATCTTGATGCCCAATATATAAGCAGCTTCACCGAGGTCTTTCATTGAAAAATTCTTATTCAAGTATCCTTTTATGCTATTCAGAAATTCAGTATCATTTCCAATCAGCAATATGTCATCCACATACAATATCAGAAATGCTATAGAGCTCCCACTCACTTTCTTGTAAATACAGGCTTCTCCAAAAGTTTGTATAAAACCATATGCTTTGATCACACTATCAAAGAGTATATTCCAACTCCGAGTGGCTTTCACCAGTCCATAAATGGATCACTGGAGCATGCACACTTTGTTAGCACCTTTTGGATTGACAAAACCTTCTGGTTGCATCATATACAACTCTTCTTTAAGATATCCATTAAGGAATGCCGTTTTGACATCCATTTGCCAAATTTCATAATCATAAAATGCGGTAATTGCTAACATGATTCGGACGGACTTAAGCATTGCTACGGGTGAGAAGGTCTCATCGTAGTCAGCTCCTTGAACTTGTCAAAACCCTTTCGCAACAAGTCGAGCTTTGTAGACAGTAACATTACCGTCAGCGTCAGTCTTCTTCTTGAAGATCCATTTATCCTCTATTGCTTGCCGATCATCGGGAAAGTCAACCAAAGTCCACACTTTGTTCTCATACATGGATCCCATCTTAGATTTCATGGCCTCAAGCCATTTTGCGGAATCTGGGCTCATCATCGCTTCCTCATAGTTCGTAGGTTTGTCATGGTCAAGTAACATGACCTCCAGAACAGGATTACTGTACCAATCTGGTGCGGATCTTACTCTGATTGACCTACGAGGTTCGATAGTAACTTCATCAGAAGTTTCATGATCATCATCATTAGCTTCCTCACTTACTGGTGTAGGAATCACTTGAACTGATTTCTGTGATGAACTACTTTACAATAAGGGAGCAGGTACTGTTACCTCATCAAGTTCTACTTTCCCCCCACTCACTTCTTTCAAGCGAAACTCCTTCTCTAGAAAGGATCCATTCTTCGCAACGAATATCTTGCCTTCGGATCTGTGATAGAAGGTGTACCCAACAGTTTCCTTTGGGTATCCTATGAAGACACATTTCTCTGATTTGGGTTCGATCTTATCAGGTTGAAGTTTTTTCACATAAGCATTGCAGCCCCAAACTTTAAGAAACGACAACTTGGGTTTCTTTCCAAACCATAGTTCATAAGGTGTCATTTCAATGGATTTAGATGGTGCCCTATTTAATGTGAATGCAACCATCTCTAAATCATAACCCCAAAATGATAGCGGTAAATCAGTGAGAGACATCATAGATCGCACCATATCTAATAAAGTGCGGTTACGACGTTTGGACACACCATTACGCTGTAGTGTTCCAGGTGGCATGAGTTGCGAAACTATTCCGCATTGTTTCAAATGAAGACCAAACTCATAACTCAAATATTCTCCTCCACGAGCAGATCGTAGAAACTTAATTTTCTTGTTACGATGATTTTCCACTTCACTCTGAAATTCTTTGAACTTTTCAAATATTTCAGACTTATGTTTCATCAAGTATATATACCCATGTCTGCTCAAATCATCTGTGAAGGTAAGAAAATAATGATACTCGCCGCGAGCATCAACACTCATCAGACCGCATACATAAGTATGTATTATTTCCAACAAATCTGTTGCTCGCTCCATTGTTCCAGAGAACGGAGTCTTAGTCATCTTGCCCATGAGGCATGGTTTGCAAGCATCTAGTGATTCATAATCAAGTGATTCCAAAAGCCCATCAGCATGGGGTTTCTTCATGCGCTTTACACCAATATGACATAAACAGCAGTTCCACAAATAAGTTGCACTATCATTATTAAACTTATATCTTTTGGCTTCAATACTATGAATATGTGTATCACTACTATCAATATTTAGTAAAAATAGACCACTCATCATGGGTGCACGACCATAAAAGATATTATTCATATAAATAGAACAACCATTATTCTCTGATTTAAATGAATAACCGTCTCGCATCAAACAAGATCTAGATATAATATTCACGCTCAACGATGGCACCAAATAACAATTATTTTGGTCTAAGACTAATCCCGAACGTAGATGTAGAGGTAGCGTGCCGACGGCGATCACATCGACTTTGGAACCATTTCCCACACGCATCGTCACCTCGTCCTTAGCCAATCTTTGCTTAATCCATAGCCCCTGTTTCAAGTTGCAAATATCAGCAACAGAACCAGTATCAAATACCCAGGCGCTACTGCGAATATTAGTAAGGTACACATCAATAACATGTATATCAAATATACCTTTCACTTTGCCATCCTTCTTCTCCGCCAAATACTTGGGGCAGTTCCGCTTCCAGTGACCAGTCCCTATGTAGTAGAAGCACTCAGTCTCAGGCTTAGGTCCAGACTTGGGCTTCTTCACTTGAGCAGCAACTTGCTTGTTGTTCTTCTTGAAGTTCCCCTTCTCCCCTTTACCCTTTTTCTTGAAACTGGTGGTCTTGTTGACCATCAACACTTGATGCTCCTTCTTGATTTCTACCTCCGCAGCCTTTAGCATTGCGAAGAGCTCGTGAATCGTCTTATCCATCCCTTGCATATTATAGTTCATCACGAAGCTCTTGTAGCTTGGTGGCAGTGATTGAAGAACTCTGTCAATGACACTATCTTCAGGAAGATTAACTCCTAGCTGAGTCAAGTGGTTGTGGTACCCAGACATTCTGAGTATATGTTCACTGACAGAACTATTCTCCTCCATCTTGCAGCTGTAGAACTTATTGGAGACTTCATATCTCTCAATCCGGGCATTTGCTTGAAATATTAACTTCAACTCCTGGAACATCTCATATGCTCCATGATGTTCAAAATGTCGTTGAAGTCCCGGTTCTAAGCTGTAAAGCATGGCACATTGAACTATCGAGTTGTCATCAGCTTTGCTCTGCCAGGTTTTCACAACATCCGGCGTTGCTCCTGCAACGGGTTTGTCACCTAGCGGTGCTTCCAGGACGTAATTCTTATGTGCAGCAATGAGGATGATCCTCAAGTTATGGACCCAGTCCGTGTAGTTTCTACCATCATCTTTCAACTTAGCTTTCTCTAGGAACGCATAAAAATTCAACGGAACAACAGCACGGGCCATCTGTCTACAACAACATAGACATGCAAAATACTATCATGTGCTAAGTTCATGATAAATTAAAGTTCAATTAATCAAATTACTTAAGAACTCCCACTTAGATAGACATCCATCTAATCATCTAAGTGATCATGTGATCCATATCAACTAAACCATGTCCGATCATCACGTGAGATGGAGTAGTTTCCAATGGTGAACATCACTATGTTGATCATATCTACTATATGATTCACACTCGACCTTTCGGTCTCAGTGTTCCGAGGCCACATCTGCATATGCTAGGCTTGTCAAGTTTAACCCGAGTATTCCACGTGTGCAAAACTAGCTTGCACCCGTTGTATGTGAACATAGAGCTTATCCCACCCGATCATCACGTGGTGTCTCAGCACGACGAACTGTAGCAATGGTGCATACTCAGGGAGAACACTTGTACCTTGAAATTTAGTGAGAGGTCATCTTATAATTCTACCGCCGAACTAAGCAAAATAAGATGCATAAAGGATAAACATCACATGCAATCAATATAAGTGATATGATATGGCCATCATCAGCTTGTGCCTTTGATCTCCATCTCCAAAGCACCGTCACGATCACCATCGTCACCGGCTTGACACCTTGATCTCCACCAAAGCATCGTTGTCGTCTCGCCAACTATTGCTTCTACGACTATTGCTACCACTTAGTGATAAGGTAAAGAAATTACATGGCGATTGCATTTCATAAAATAAAGCGACAACCATGTGGCTCCTGCCAGTTGCCAATAGCTCTATTACAAAACATGATCATTTCATACAATAAAATTTAGCATTATGTCTTGACCATATCACATCACAACATGCCCTGCAAAAACAAGTTAGACGTCCTCTACTTTGTTGTTGCAGGTTTTACGTGGCTGCTACGGGCTGAGCAAGAACCATTCTTACCTATGCATCAAAAACCACAACGCGGTATAGTGATTGCTTTTTGATCTTCAGAAAAAACCATGTTCATTGAATCCGATTCAAAAAAAGTTGGAGAAACTGACACCCACCAGCCACCTGTGTGCGAAGCACGTTAGTAGAACCAGTCTCGCGTAAGCGTACTCGTAATATCGGTCTGAGCCGCTTCATCCAACAATACCGCCGAATCAAGAATCAACTAGTGACGGCAAGCAATATGTATATACCCACGCCCACAACTCCTTTGTTTTCTACTCGTGCATATAACATGTAAGCATAGACCTGGCTCGGATGCCACTATTGGGGAATGCAGTAATTTCAAAAAAAATCCTACGCACACGCAAGATCTATCATGGTGATGCATAGCAACGAGAGGGGAGAGTGTAGTCCACGTACCGTCGTAGACCGTAAGAGGAAGCGTTATGACAACGCGGTTGATGCAGTCGTACGTCTTGACGATCCGACCGATCCTAGTACCGAAAGTACGGCACCTCCGCGATCTGCACACGTTTGACTCGGTGACGTCCCACGAACTCTCGATCCAGTTGAGTGTCGAGGGAGAGCTTCGTCAACACGACAGTGTGATGACGGTGATGATGAAGTTACCGGCGTAGGGCTTCACCTAAGCACTACGACGATATGACCGAGGTGGATTATGGTGGAGGGGGGCACCGCACACGGCTAAGACAGTTGTCTGTTGTGTCTTCTTGGGTGCCCCCTGCCCCCGTATATGAAGGATCAAGGCGGGAGGCCGGCCAGCCCTAGGGCGCGCCAAGGAGGGGAGGAATCCTCCTCCTAGTCGGAGTAGGATTCCTCCTTTCCTAGTCCTACTAGGAGGGGGAAGGAAGTAGTGGGAGAGAGGAAGGAAAGGGGGGCACCACTCCCCGTCCTAGTCCAATTTGGACTTAAGGGGGAGGGGCGCGCGCGGCCTCCCCTGGCAGCCTCTCTCTCTCTCCACTAAGGCCCAACTAGGCCCACTAGTTCCCCGGGGGGGGGGGGGTTGGTAACCCTCCAGCACTCCGGTTTTCTCTGAAATCACCCGGAACACTTCCGGTGTCCGAATATAGCCGTCCAATATATCAATCTTTGTGTCTCGACCATTTCAAGACTCCTTGTCATGTCCGTCATCATACTCCGTACAACCTTCGGTACATCAAAACACATCAACTCATAATACCGATCGTCACCGAACGTTAAGCGTGCGGACCCTACGGGTTCAAGAACTATGTAGACATTGTAGACATGACCGAGACAAGTCTCCGATCAATAACCAATAGCGGAACCTGGATGCTCATATTGGTTCCTACATAGTCTACGAAGATCTTTATCAGTCAAACCGCATAACAACATATGTTGTTCCCTTTGTCATCGGTATGTTACTTGCCCGAGATTCGATTGTCGGTATCTCAATACCTAGTTCAATCTCGTTGTCGGAAAGTCTCTTTACTCATTACATAATGCTACATCCCGTAACTAACTCATTAGTTACATTACTTGCAAGGCTTATAGTGATGTGCATTACCGAGAGGGCCCAGAGATACCTCTCTGATACACGGAGTGACAAATCCTAATCTTGATCTATGCCAACTCAAGAAACACCATCGGAGACACCTATAGAGCATCTTTATAGTCACCCTATTACATTGTGACGTTTGATAGCACACTAAGTGTTCCTCCGGTATTCGGGAGTTGCATAATCTCATAGTCATAGGAACATGTATAAGTTATGGAGGAAGCAATAGCAGTAAACTAAACAATCATCGTGCTAAGCTAACGGATGGGTCAAGTCAATCACATCATTCTCTAATGATTGATCTTGCTTATAAAATGAAAACTCTTTATCCATGGCTAGGAAACTTAACCATCTTTGATCAACGAGCTAGTCAAGTAGAGGCATACTAGTGACACTCTGTTTTGTCTATGTATTCACACATGTACTAAGTTTCCGGTTAATAAAATTCTAGCATGAATAATAAACATTTATCATGATATAAGGAAATATAAATAACAACTTTATTATTGCCTCTAGGGCATATTTCCTTCAGGCTCAAGCTCAAGACTCTACCTTTCCATTTTAGTGATCCAAGATCACATTAAGTCTATAGGAAAAGCCAATATGATTAAAAGGGGATGAGGTGTTTCCTAATGGCTTGCTTGCTCAAAATGCTTAGTGATATGCTCCAAAATCCCTCAACCACTTTCTCATATCCACATATGTCCCAAACCAAAAGTTAAACTCGGCCCCACCGATTTGATCTATCCAGCACCACCGAGTTCATTTGACATAGCCATAGCCAAAAACCATAATCAGTTCGGTCTCGCCGACAGGGATCTCGGCCTCACCGAGATGGGATTGCAAACTCTCTATTTCCCTTCATAACATTTTGCTCTAACCGAGATGAGCGATCAATCCCACTGAGTTCGCAATGCAAAATCTCTGTTTCCTTTTTGTAACGTTTCGGTCTCACTAAAATGAGCGATCGGTCCCACCGAGTTTGCCTGACCAACTCTCTGTTTGCCTATTACAGGAATCGGTCTCACCGAGTTCATGTGATCAGTCTCACCGAGATTACGTTATGCCCTAACCCTAATGAAGTCGGTCCCACCGAGTTGTCATGTCGTCCCCATCGAAAATCCTACGTTCACATTTTGAACTAAATCGGTCTGACCGAGTTTAACTATTCAGTCCCACCGAGATTGGTAAATTATGTGGAATGGTTAGATTTTGTGTGGAGGCTATATATACCCCTCCACCCATCCTCCATTCATGGAGAGAGCTATCAGAACGTGCCTACACTTCCACCATTCATTTTCTAAGAGAGAACCACCTACTCATGTGTTGAGACCAAGATATTCCAATCCAACCACAAGAATCTTGATCTGTAGCCTTCCCCAAGTTGCTTTCCACACAAATCATCTTTCCACCAAATCCAAATCTGTGAGAGAGAGTTGAGTGTTGTGGAGACTATCATTTGAAGCACAAGAGCAAGGAGTTCATCATCAACACACCATTTATTACCTTTTGGAGAGTGGTGTCTCCTAGATTGGTTAGGTGTCACTTGGGATCCTCCGTCAAGATTGTGGAGTTAAACCAAGGAGTTTGCAAGGGCAAGGAGATCGCCTACTTCATGAAGATCTACCCAAGTGAGGCAAGTCTTTCGTGGGCGATGGCCATGGTGGGATAGACAATGTTGCTTCTTCATGGACCCTTCGTGGGTGGAGCCCTCCTTGGACTCGCACAACTGTTACCCTTCATGGGTTGAAGTCTCCATCAACGTGGATGTACGATAGCACCACCTATTGAAACCATGCCAAAAATCTCCGTGTCTAAATTGCATTTGCTCCCTCCAAACTCCTCCCCTTTACCTTCATATGCAATGATTTACATTCCACTGTTATACTCTTAGATTTGCATGTGTAGGTTGATTGATTGACTTGTGATAAGTTGTAAAATCTTCCAAGACTTAAAATTGGGAAAAGGCTAGATTTTTATTTGGCCAAGTAGTCTAATCACCCCCCTCTAGACATACTTTCGATCCTACAAGTGGTATCAGAGCCTTGGTCTCCATTTGCCTTGATTTCCATAGCTTTGGTCATCATAGCCTTGGTTTCATAACCTATGAGAGTATGGCGTCTAGCGAGGGAAATTACCACCGTAGAGGTCCTTACTTTGATGGTACTAATTTTGCTAGTTGGAAGCCGTTTGGGCTATTGTGTGTATTGGCTTGCAAGGTGAATTCTTTGATGGGAGAGAACCGAACCATGAAGCTACCGCGGAAGAGTTGAAAATGCTGCAATACAATGCTCAAGCTTGCGATATCCTCTTCAACGGATTGTGCAACGAAGAATTCAACAAAATCTGTCGTCTTGAGAATGCATAGGAAATTTGGGATACTTTGATTGATATGCACGAAGGTACGGACTCCGTCAAGAAATCCAAATTGGATGTGCTTCAAAGTCAGCTTGACAAGTTCAAAATGAAGGATGGTGAAGGTGTCGCGAAAATATACTCTAGACTTGCTCTCATCACAAATGAGATTGTTGGCTTAGGAAGTGAAGAGATGATCGACAGATTCATCACCAAGAAGATCCTAAGAGCTTTGGATGGAAAATATGATACCATGTGCACATTGATCCAAATGATGCCCAACTACAAAGATCTCAAGCCAACGAAAGTCATTGGTAGAATTGTTGCTCATGAGATGTCACTCAAGGATAAGGAAGAGCTTCACAACAAGTCAAGTGTGAAGCAAATATGCCCTAGAGGCAATAATAAAGTTGTTATTTGTATTTCCTTATATCATGATAATTTTTTTATTCATTCTAGAATTGTATTAACCGGAAACTTAGTACATGTGTGAATACATAGACAAACAGAGTGTCACTAGTTTGCCTCTACTTGACTAGCTCGTTGAATCAATGATTGTTATGTTTCCTAACCATAGACATGAGTTGTCATTTGATTAATGGGATCACATCATTAGAGAATGATGTGATTGACCCGACCCATTCGTTAGCTTAGCACGTTGATTGTTTAGTTTGTTGCAATTGCTTTCTCCATAACTATACATGTTCCTATGACTATGAGATCATGCAACTCCCGAATACCGGAGGAACACTTTGTCTGCTACCAAATGTCACAACGTAACTGGGTGATTATAAAGGTGCTCTACAGGTGTCTCCGATGGTGTCTTTTGAGTTGGCATAGATCAAGATTAGGATTTGTCACTCCGATTGTCAGAGAGGTATCTCTGGTCCCTCTCGGTAATGTACATCACAATAAGCCATGCAAGCAATGTAGCTAATGAGTTAGTTACGGGATGTAGCATTACGGAACGAGTAAAGAGACTTGCCGGTAACGAGATTGAACTAGGTATTGAGATACCGACGATCGAATCTCGGGCAAGTAACATATCGATGACAAAGGGAACAACGTATATTGTTATGCGGTTTGACCAATAAAGATCTTCATAGAATATGTAGGAGCCAATATGAGCATCTAGGTTTCACTATTGGTTATTGACCGGAGACGAGTCTCAGTCATGTCTACATAATTCTTGAACCCGTACGGTCCGCACGCTTAACATTCGGTGACGATCGGTAATATGAGTTTATGTGTTTTTATGTACCAAAGGTAGTTCGGAGTCCCGGATATGATCATGGACATGACGAGGGGTCTCGAAATGGTCGAGACGTAAAGATCAATATATTGGATGACTATGTTTGAACTTCAGAAGGGTTCCGGGCAAGTTCAGACAAATATCGGAGTACCGGGGGGTTACCGGAACCCCCCTAGGGAGTGTAATGGGCCTATTGGGCCTTAATGGAGAAGAGGAGGGGCGGCCAGGGCAGGCCACGCCCCCCTCCCCCTCTAGTCCGAATTGGACAAGAAGGGGGGCGGCGCCCCCCTTCCTTCCCCCTCTCTCCTCCTTCCCTCTCTCCTACTCCTACTCTTGGAAGGGTTGGAGTCCTACTCCCAGTGGGAGTAGGACTCCCCTTGGGGAACGCCTGGAGGGACGGCCTCTCCCCATCCTCCACTCCTTTATATACGGGGGAGGGGGCACCCCATAGACACCAAAGTTGATCATTGATCTTTTGGGCGTGTGCGGTGCCCCTTCCACCATAATCCACCTCGGTTATATCGTAGCGGTGCTTAGGCGAAGCCCTATTCTGGTAGCATCATCATCACCATCATCACGCTATCGTGCTGACGAAACTCTCCCTCAAAGCTCTACTGGATCGTGAGTTTGTGGGACGTCATCGAGTTGAATGTGTGCAGATCGCGGAGGTGACGTACCTTCGATGCAAGATCGGTCGATCGTGAAGACGTACGACTACATCAACCGTGTTGTCATAATGCTTCCGCTTACGGTCTACAAGGGTATGTAGACGATACTCTCCCCTCTCGTTGCTATGCATCACCATGATCTTGCGTGTGCGTACGAATTTTTTTGAAATTACTGCGTTCCCTAACAGTGGCATCCGAGCCAGGTTTATGCGTAGATGTCTTATGCACGAGTAGAAAACAAAGGAGTTATGGGCATGGGTATATACATATTGCTTGTCGTCACTAGTTGATTCTTGATTCAGCAGCATTGTTGGATGAAGCGGCCCAGACCAACATTACGCGTACGCTTACGCGAGACTGGTTCTACCGACGTGCTTCGCACACAGGTGGCTAGTGGGTGTCTGTTTCTCCAGCTTTAGTTGAACCGGATTCAATGAACAGGGTTCTTTCTAAAGATCAAAAAGCAATCAATATACCACATTGTGGTTTTTTGATGCGTAGGTAAGAGCGGTTCTTGCTCAGCCCGTAGCAGCCACGTAAAACTTGCAACAATAAGTAGAGGACGTCTAACTTGTTTTTGCAGGGCATGTTGTGATGTGATATGGTCAAGACATGATGCTAAATTTTATTGCATGAGACGATCATGTTTTGTAACATAGTTATCGGCAACTAGCAGGAGCCATATGGTTGTCACTTTATTGTATGAAATGCAATCACCATGTAATTGCTTTACTTTATCACTAAGCAGTGGCGATAGTCGTGGAGGCAATAGTTGGCATGACGACAACGATGCTTCGATGGAGATCAAGGTGTCAAGCCGGTGACGATGGTTATCATGACAGTGCTTTGGATATGGAGATCAAAGGCACAAGATGATGATGGCCATATCATATCACTTATATTGATTGCATGTGATGTTTATCCTTTATGCATCTTATTTTGCTTAGTTCGGCGGTAGCATTATAAGATGACCTCTCACTAAATTTCAAGGTATAAGTGTTCTCCCTGAGTATGCACCGTTGCTAAAGTTTGTCGTGCCGAGACACCACGTGATGATCGGGTGTGATAAGCTCTATGTTCACATACAACGGGTGCAAGCCATTTTTGCACACGTAAAATACTCACGTTAAACTTGACGAGCCTAGCATATGCAAATATCGCCTCAGAACACTGGAGACCGAAAGGTCGATTGTGAATCATATAGTAGATATGATCAACATAGTGATGTTCACCATTGAAAACTACTCCATCTCATGTGATGATCAGACATGGTTTAGTTGATGTGGATCATGTGATCACTTAGATGATTAGAGGGATTTCTATCTAAGTGGGAGTTCTTAAGTAATTTGATTAATTGAACTTTAATTTATCATGAAATTAGTACCTGGTAGTATTTTGCATGTCTATGTTGTTGTAGATAGATGGCCCGTGTTGTTGTTCCATTAAATTTTAATGCGTTCCTAGAGAAAGCTAAGTTGAAAGATGATGGTAGAAACTACACAGACTGGGTCCGTAACTTGAGGATTATCCTCATTGCTACATAGAGAATTACTTCCTGGAAGCACCGCTAGGTGACAAACCCGCTGCAGGAGCAACG
The DNA here is from genome assembly GCF_018294505.1 of Triticum aestivum. Lineage (NCBI taxonomy): Eukaryota > Viridiplantae > Streptophyta > Magnoliopsida > Poales > Poaceae > Triticum > Triticum aestivum. The sequence goes on from NC_057800.1 coordinate 521,165,761, forward strand.
CCAGATGTTATGAACACCTGGCAGAGCAAAGCTGATGACTACTCGATAGTTTAGTGTGCCATGCTATACGGCTTAGAACTGGGACTTCAACGATGTTTTGAATGTCGTGGAGCATATGTGATGTTCCAGGAGTTGAAATTAATATTTCAAGCAAATGCCCGGATTGAGAGATATGAAGTCTCCAATAAGTTCTACATCTGCAAGATGGAGGAGAAAAGTTTTGTCAGTGAACATATACTCAGAATGTCTGGGTACCACGACCCCTTGACTCAACTAGGAGTTAATCTTCCTGATGGTAGTGTCATTGACAGAGTTCTTCAATCACTGCCACCAAGCTACAAGAGCTTCGTGATGAACTATAATATGCAAGGTATGGATAAGACGATTCCCGAGCTCTTCGCAATGCTAAAGGCTGCGGAGGTTGAAATCAAGAAGGAGCATCAAGTGTTGATGGTCAACAAGACCACCAGTTTCAAGAAAAAGGGTAAAGGGAAGAAGGGGAACTTCAAGAAGAACAGCAAGCCAGTTGCTGCTCAAGTGAAGAAACCCAAGTTTGAACCTAAGCCTGAGACTAAGTGCTTCTACTACAAAGGAACTGGTCACTGGAAGCGGAATTGGCCCAAGTATTTGGCGGAGAAGAAGGATGGCAAAGTGAAAGGTATATTTGATATACATGTTATTGATGTGTACCTTACTAATGCTCATAGTAGTGCCTGGGTATTTGATACTAGTTCAGTTGCTAACATTTGCAACTCGAAATAGGGGCTATGGATTAAGTGAAGATTGGCTAAGGACGAGGTGACAACGCGCGTGGGAAATGGTTCCAAAGTCGATGTGATCGCTGTCGGCACGCTACCTCTACATCTACCTTCGGGATTAGTATTAGACCTAAATAATTGTTATTTGGTGCCAGTGTTGAGCATGAACATTATATCTGGATCTTGTTTGATGCGAGACGGTTATTCATTTAAATCAGAGAATAATGGTTGTTCTATTTATATGAGTAATATCTTTTATGGTCATGCACCCTTGATGAGTGGTCTATTTTTACTAAATCTTGATAGTAGTGACACACATGTTCATAGTATTGAAGCCAAAAGATGCAGAGTTGATAATGATAGTGCAACTTATTTGTGGCACTGCCGTTTAGGTCATATTGGTGTAAAGTGCATGAAGAAACTCCATTCTGATGGACTTATGGAATCACTTGATTATGAATCACTTGGTACTTGCGAACCATGCCTCATGGGCAAGATGACTAAAACTCCGTTCTCCGGAACAATGGAGCGAGCAACAGAGTTATTGGAAATCATACATACTGATGTATGTGGTCCAATAAACATTGAAGCTCGCAGCGGATATTGTTATTTTCTCACCTTCACAGATGATTTGAGCAGATATGGGCTACTTAATGAAACATAAGTCCGAAACATTTGAAAAGTTCAAAGAATTTCAGAGTGAAGTGGAAAATCATCGTAACAAGAAAATCAAGTTTCTACAATCTGGTCGTGGAGGCGAATATTTGAGTTATGAGTTTGGACTTCATCTGAAACAATGCGGAATAGTTTCGCAACTCACGCCACCTGGAACACCACAGCGTAATGGTGTGTCTGAACGTCGTACTCATACTTTACTAGATATGGTGTGATCTATGATGTCTCTCACTGATTTACCGCTATCATTTTGGGGTTACGCTTTAGAGACAGCTGCATTCACATTAAATAGGGCACCATCTAAATCCGTTGAGACGACACCTTATGAACTGTGGTTTGGCAAGAAACCCAAGTTGTCATTTCTTAAAGTTTGGGGCTGCGATGCTTATGTGAAAAATCTTCAACCTGATAAGCTCGAACCCAAATCAGATAAATGTGTCTTCATAGGATACCAAAGGAGACTGTTGGGCACACCTTCTATCACAGATCCGAAGGCAAGATATTCGTTGCTAAGAATGGATCCTTTCTAGAGAAGGAGTTTCTCTCGAAAGATGTGAGTGGGAGGAAAGTAGAACTTGACGAGGTAATCGTACCTTCTCCCTTATTGGAAAGTAGTTCATCACCGAAATCAGTTCGAGTGATTCCTACACCAGTAAGTGAGGAAGCTAATGATGATGATCATGAAACTTCTGATCAAGTTACTACCAAACCTCGTAGCTCAACCAGAATAAGATCCACACCAGAGTGGTACGATAATCCTGTTCTGGAAGTCATGTTACTTGACCATGACGAACCTACGAACTATGAGGAAGCGATGATGAGCCCAGATTCCGCAAAATGGCTTGAAGCCATGAAATCTGCGATGGGATCCATATACTCCCTCCGGTCCTTTTTATTCTGCATATTAGATTTGGGTCAAGTCAAACTTTGCAAAGTTTGACCAAATATATATTAAAAAAATATCAATATCTATCATACCAAATATATATCCCATGAAACTACATTTTGTAATGAATCTAACAAAATTGATTTGGCATTGTAAATGTTAATACTTTTTTCTATAAATTCGGTCAAAGTAGAGATGCTTTGACTTCAGACAAAACTTATATGCAGACTAAAAAGGACCGGAGGGAGTATGAGAACAAAGTATGGACTTTGGTTGACTTGCCCGATGATCGGCAGGCCATAGAGAATAAATGGATCTTCAAGAAGAAGACTGACACTGATGGTAATGTTACTGTCTACAAAGCTCGACTTGTTACGAAAGGTTTTCTACAAGTTCAAGGAGTTGACTACGATGAGACCTTCTCACCCGTAGCGATGCTTAAGTCCGTCTGAATCATGTTAGCAATTGCCACATTTTGTTATTATGAAATTTGGCAAATGGATGTCAAAACTGCATTCCTTAATGGATATCTTAAAGAAGAGTTGTATATGATGCAACCAGAAGGTTTTGTCGATCCAAAAGGTGCTAACAAAGTGTGCAAGCTCCAGCGATCCATTTATGGACTGGTGCAAGCCTCTCAGAGTTGGAATATACGCTTTGATAGTGTGATCAAAGCATATGGTTTTATACAGACTTTTGGAGAAGCCTGTATTTACAAGAAAGTGAGTGGGAGCTTTGTAGCATTTCTGATATTATATGTAGATGACATATTATTAATCAGAAATGATACTGAATTTCTGAATAGCATAAAAGGATACTTGAATAAGAATTTTTCAATGAAAGACCTCGGTGAAGCTGCTTATATATTGGGCATCAAGATCTATAGAGATAGATCAAGACGCTTAATTGGACTTTCACAAAGCACATACCTTGATAATGTTTTGAAGAAGTTCAAAATGGATCAGGCAAAGAAAGGGTTCTTGCCTGTATTACAAGGTGTGAAGTTGAGTCAGACTCAATGCCCGACCACTGCAGAAGATAGAGAGAAAATGAAAGGTGTTCCCTATGCTTCAGCCATAGGCTCTATCATGTATGCAATGTTGTGTACCAGACCTGATGTGTGCATTGATGTAAGTTTAGCAGGGAGGGGATTGGATCACTGGACAGCGGTCAAGAACATCCTGAAATACTTGAAAAGGGCTAAGGATATGTTTCTCGTATATGTAGGTGACAAAGAGCTCGTCATAAATGGTTACATCGATGCAAGCTTTGACACTGATCCGGATGACTCTAAGTCATAGACCCGATACATGTTTTTATTAAATGGAGGAGCTGTCAGTTGGTGCAGTTCCAAGCATAGCGTCGTGGCGGGATCTACGTGTGAAGCGGAATACATAGCTGCTTCGGAAGCAGCAAATGAAGGAGTCTGGATGAAGGATTTCATATCCGATCTAGGTGTCATACCTAGTGCATCGGGTCCAATGAAAATCTTTTGTGACAATACTGGAGAAATTGCCTTGGCAAAGGAATCCAGATTTCACAAGAGAACCAATCACATCAAGAGACGCTTCAGTTCCATCCACGATCAAGTCAAGGAGGGAGACATAGAGATTTGCAAGATACATACAGATCTAAATGTTGCAGACCCTATGACTAAGCATCTCTCACGAGCAAAACATGATCAACACCAAGACTCCATGGGTGTTAGAATCATTACTGTGTAATCTAGATTATTGACTCTAGTGCAAGTGGAAGACTGAAGGAAATATGCCCTAGAGGCAATAATAAAGTTGTTATTTATATTTCCTTATATCATGATAAATGTTTATTATTCATGTTAGAATTGTATTAACCAGAAACTTAGTACATGTGTGAATACATAGACAAACAGAGTGTCACTAGTTTGCCTCTACTTGACTAGCTCGTTGAATCAATGATGGTTATGTTTCCTAACCATAGACATGAGTTGTCATTTGATTAACGGGATCACATCATTAGAGAATGATGTGATTGACTTGACCCATTCATTAGCTTAGCACATTGATGGTTTGTTTGTTGCTATTGCTTTCTCCATAACTATACATGTTCCTATGACTATGAGATCATGCTACCAAACGTCACAACGTAACTGGGTGATTATAAAGGTGCTCTACATGTGTCTCCGATGGTGTTTGTTGAGTTGGCATGGATCAAGATTAGGATTTGTCACTCCGATTGCCGGAGAGGTATCTCCGAGCCCTCTCGGTAATGTACATCACAATAAGCCTTGCAAGCAATGTAGCTAATGAGTTAGTTACGGGATGTGGCATTATGGAGCGAGTAAAGACACTTGTCATTTACGAGATTGAACTAGGTATTGAGATACCGACGACCAAATCTCGGGCAAGTAACATACCGATGACAAAGGGAACAACGTATGTTGTTATGCGGTTTGACCGATAAAGATCTTCGTAGAATATGTAGGAGCCAACATGAGCATCCAGGTTCCGCTATTGGTTATTGACTGGAGACGAATCTCGATCATGTCTACATAGTTCTCAAACCCGTAGGGTCCGCACGCTTAACGTTCGGTGATGATCGGTAATATGAGTTTATGTGTTTTGATGTATCGAAGGTAGTTCGGAGTCCCGGATATGATCACGGACATGACGAGGAGTCTCAAAATGGTCTAGACATAAAGATCGATATATTGGATGACTATGTTTGAACTTCGGAAGGGTTCCGGGCAAGTTCGAACAAATACCGGAGTACCGGGGGGTTACCGGAACCCCCCGGGGAGTGTAATGGTCTTGTTGGGCCTTGGTGGAGAAGAGGAGGGGCGGCCAGGGCAGGCCGCGCGCCCCCTCCCCCTCTAGTCCGAATTGGACAAGGAGGGGGCGGCGCCCCCCTTTCCTTCCCCCTTTCTCCTCCTTCCCTCTCTCCTACTCCTACTCTTGGAAGGGTTGGTGTCCTACTCCCGGTGCGAGTAGGACTCCCCTTGGGGCGCACCTAGGAGGGTCGGCCTCTCCTCCTCCTCCACTCCTTTATATACGGGGGAGGGGGGCATGCCATAGACACACAAGTTGATCATTGATCTTTTAGCCGTGTGCGGTGCCCCATCCACCATAATCCACATCGGTTATATCATAGCGGTGCTTAGGCAAAGCCCTGTTCCGGTAGCATCACCATCACCGTCATCACGCCGTAGTGCTGACGAAACTCTCCCTCGAAGCTCTACTGGATCATGAGTTCGCGGGATGTCACCGAGTTGAACGTGTGCAGATCGTGGAGGTGCCGTACGTTCGGTGCTAGATCGGTCGATCGTGAAGACGTAAGACTACATCAACCGCGTTTTCATAACGCTTCTGCTTACGGTCTACAAGGGTATGTAGATGACACTCTCCCCTCTCGTTGCTATGCATCACCATGATCTTGCGTGTGCGTAGGAATTTTTTTGAAATTACTGTGTTCCCTAACAAAGTGGTGCTTACAAAGCCTCATGTTCTGCTCCTACATCATCAAGTGAGAAACAAGCCTTCAATGTGGAGTTGACCTAATGGTGAAGAATTTCAACAAGTTCTACAAGAATAGAAGCAAGGAAAGAAGTTCCAAGTCAAGGTCCTACAATGACAAAAGATTTTCTAGTCATGAGCGTAATTGCTACAATTGTGGAAGACCGGGACACTACTCCAATGAGTGTACGGCTCCCTACAAAAGAAGAGAAGACTCACCTAAAAGGAGAAGTAGAAGAGAAGAATCACCTCCAAGAGAGAGAAGGCGTAGAGATGATCGTTATGAACGAAGAACCTCTCGCAGAAACAAGGATTCAGAAAGGAAGGACAAGTCATCAAGGAGCTACACAAAACGAAGACATCAAGCTCACGTTGGTGAATGGGTATCCGGCTCCGACTCCGACCATCACTCTGAGAGAAGTTACCACTCCGACTCCGAATATACTCAGGATGAATGTGTTGCCGGTCTAGCACTTGTGTCAACCAACTCCTATGGCATATTTGACTCGCCAAATGAACGAGCTGGAAGATGCTTCATGGCTAAGGGACCAAAGGTATCACGCCCCGAGTATGTTGATTTCAATAGTGATGAAGATGATTTGCTAGGTGATGATTATTTACTTGTTGGCAACTCTAGTGATGAAAACTATGATGAACTTGCTATTAATCATGTTAATCAAGATAAAACGAATGACGATGATAAGAAGGAGATTGAGCATCTAACTAAAGAACTAAACACTCTTAAGTTAGCTCATGAAACTACCTTGGAAGATCATCGAGAGCTTTTAAAGACTCATGAGAAGCTACGCTTTGAAAAGCTCAATCTAGAGCAAGAGCATGGGTTCTTAAAAGCAATCAATGATGATCTTCGTAAGAGACGTTCTTCTTACATTGCCAAGCATTTACTCTTGTCTACTTACATGCCACAAGTAAAATCTAGCAACAAGAGTAAGAAAGATTCTTCTTCTAGTAGTAACATCATGTTAAATCCAATGTTGTTGCTCCTAGTAGTTCTCTTGATTCCACTAATGATTCTCTTAGACAAGTTACACTTGAGCAAGAAAATAGCTTATTGAAGGGAATCATCGAGAAAGGTGTTTACAAGAGCCTTGTTGGAAGTAAGCAATTCGAGGAAATTGTACGCAAGCAATGAAGGCACCAAAAGAATCAAGGTGTTGGCTTTGAACGAAAGTTCAATGCCAATGGAGTTGAATGGGAAGAAGATTAATACCCCAAGACAAAGTTTGTTCCTCAACAAGAGAAGTATGATCCTACTTCTTTCAAGGGAACAAAAACTCAAGATGATCTTCCACCACAAGACCACAAGCAAAAAGGCAATGACAATCTTCAAGAGGAGATTGATGCATTTGAAGAAGCTCCCAAGGCCTTGGTCAAGTGGGTTCCCAAGACTACATCAAGTTCTACTTCATCAAGTACGACTACAACTCCGAGGATTCCCATCTGATGTGGATCCCGAAGAAGAAGAACTAGAGAGTTCTTGAGGGTGACTCCGCCAACATACTTCACTCATATCATTTTGGCGAGAACAAGTGCAACCAACTTCCACATCTTGCACTAGTTCAAGGAGTCACAAACCCTCTTGTTGGTAAGACAAGGGACAAGGTAACCTAATGCTTTCATGGACATCATCTTGTGTACTTTAATCTATGTCTATGGATATCCTTGTTTGTTCCTTGTGGGACTAACCCATGTAGGTATTGAAAGTGCAACTCACTCAAATGGATTGCTCCAAATGATCTACATCAACATTGAGCATCCACATCTTCAATATCTACATGAAGTCATCATCGACAAAACCCAAGGTTAGTTCATCCCTCTTAGGGGGGATATCACATCTAGGGGGAGCTTTACTCTAAGAATTGAGCTAAAGCAACTCTAATGATGTGAACACAACAATGCTTTATGTAAAAGTGGTAACCCCACTTGCACTTAAACGATGAGTATGACCTACGATCAAATGTTCTCATTTGACTCCTAAGTCAATATACTCATATATAGATGACCTAGTCATCGCCAAATTGCTTGATAGATGCTAGAGTGATTGTGCATGCTTTGCCACATATTTTATTTGCTATCTTATTGTGTGAGCATGTTTGTTGCATATTTTTCTCATTCGAGGACATCCATTTGTTGCCTTGTTTGTTTGACTCTTCTTCTTTTACCAAATGGATGGACAAGAATGGCTAAGAACTTCCTCTACCTATCTATGCTTTTCGCATCTCAAACTCTATTCATGCTACATCACAAAGTTTGATCAAGTCAGATTCGAACCCTCTGGGTGAGGAGCACTTGGAGTCACCGATTTGTCATAGACTTAAACTTCCAAACCCTCTTTGTGCATTTCGGTCTGACGGACTCATCCTTTTCGGTCACACCGAGTTCACTGAGTTGATCTAGGTTTTCAATCTCGGTGCAACCGATTAGAACCATTCGATCACATCGAGTTGCAGTAACCGCTTGCGATTCTACATCTCGGTGCCACTGAGTTGTTCCACTCGGTCACACCGACAGGGTCAGGATATATATACCGACGGGTCAAATTTTGGAAATTCCTCCAAAACCTCTTCGCCCGCGCGTGTCCTGCTCTGCCGACTTGGGTCTCTGGATCATCCTCTCGTCACCAGCAACCTCCCACCGTTGGTCTCCATCGCCGTCAATGGAAATCTACACCGTCGTTGCCACCGTAGCGAGCTCATCACCGAATTAGGGTATGAGTTCAAATCTTTGTGCAATTCTTTCCTCCGATTCTTAGCACAAAGAAAATGCCATGATTCTTACCACGTATGAGATCATCCTATCCAATAAAAACTTCCTGTAGATTAGTTTTGTTCAAAAAATTAGGGTTAGGTTTCCGCCGAACTCATCTTAGACCGACCGAGTTGTGGAAATCGGTCTCACCGATTTGGCTTAGGCCATTGCACTTGTAATTTTCGGTCTAGACAAAACTTGCGAATCAGTGTGACCGAGTTCAACTCTCAGTGAAACCCTAGCAATCTTGGAGTCACCAAACTGTGTCTCGGTCTGACCAATTCCACTAGTTTAGACTCCAAAAGTTGCTTCCGTGTCATCGAGTTTAATAAATCGGTAGCTCTGAAATGCTTTCTGTGGAAAACTAAAACTTAGTTTTGACTCATTTGTTTTACAAAACCTCTGCACTTTGTGATGCTCATCCACTCTATCTCATCTATAACTATTCACAGGGTCAGCTTTCGGTTTGCAGTGTCAGACATGTCACATCAAAGTGACAACCAGAACAAGTCTGAGGAGCAGGTGAATTTGAGTGAGCGCACTAGTCCCTCTAACAGTTATGATGATGACAGCAGAAGTACTCCTAGCAACCTGCTTAAGGCTGCTACTAGGCAGAGGAGGAAGAGAAATTCTGAGTCTGAAGATGAAGATTATATTGCTGCTGAGGAGGAGGTCAGCTCCAATAAAAAGGTTGTCAAGAAAGAATTTGGTGCAGCTGCATCTACAAAGCCTGGTTTGAACAAGATGGCTCCTGCAAAAAGAGTGCCCATGTCAAAGGCCAGAGCCTCCACTCTTGAAACTTCCAAATCAATTGGTGGAGAGACTGCTGGTGAGGGCAAGAAGAGGAAGGATATGGCCAAGAAAACTATGGCCAGAGTCATAGGCAAGCCCTCTATGATGATTCAGTCTGATGAGGAGGAAGAGGAAGAAGAGGATGTTACACCAGCACCTAAAGCTCAAAAACTAATGGGGGATGCCATCAAGTCTGGGGCTACCCCTTCTAAGCCCAAGACTGCCCCAAAGCTTCCGCTCCAGCCCCCAAGACTGCACCAAAGAGGAGCACAAGGAACATACCAGCTGTTGAAAAGAACAAGGCACCAATGCCTGAGATTGAAGAAGAAGAAGAAGAAGAAGAAGATGCTGAAGCCCAAGTGCTCAGGAAGCTCAAGCCCAAGATCCCTGACCATGATGACAATCATCCAGTTGCTGAGAACATGAAAATCAAAAAGGATGCAGGACTCAGATTGTGGAGACAATCAGATCCATATGTTGTGAGGAGAAGGACTGCTGTGGATTATAGGTTTCACACCAAGGAGCAACAGGACTTCTATGAGACTATTCTGTTGGACAAGAAACCATAGTATGTGACATGAAGTGGGCAGACTGGAAATACATCGACAACAATGAAGACCACTTCCTAGGAGTGCATGAAAGTTTCAGGCTATGCGGAGTAGATACTTTTGTGGGACAGAAACTCACCAAGTGAATGATGAGCTCATTATGCAATTCTACTCCACAACCCATTTATATCTTGATGGAAGGATTGTATGGATGTCTGAAGGTACAAGGTACCAATCAACAGTTGCTGAGTGGGCCAAGCTGATTAATGCCCCTGCAGAGCATGAGGATGACATAGATGTCTATGCCAAGAGGAAGAAAGATCACAACTCCATGGCCAGCATGTACAAGGAGATTCCTGACAAAGCCTTGGAAACTCACAAGACGGGCTCTGTATATTATCTGTTGTCTGGACTGACCACTAACAACACCATCTTGACGCACACCTTGTTGCCCAAATCAGGAGATCACAGGATGATCAGAGGCCACTCCATCAATTTGTTGCAGTTGTTTGATGCGCCCCAGACATTTATAGTGACGAGTTTGATTGTTGAGACAATCAAGATAACAACTGCAGACCAGAAGAGATCATGTGTGTATGCTCCACACATCCAGATGCTCATCAACTCCAAGATGGGCACAGGCACATACTTGTTGGACAAGGAACATCTTCCCTTGAGGCCTAACTCTAAGGACATCACAGTTGTTATGAATGCTGATGATCCCACATCTGTGGAGGCTCAAGAGAAGAGGGAGAAAGCAAAAACTGAGAAGGCAGCAAAGATGCCAAGTGCTAAAGAGGCTTCACAAGTTTTCCTCAAGTCTAAGCAAGATCAACTTCGATATCTTATTGAAGCAACTTTGAGGATTGAGAAAGGATTGGCCACCCTAACTCATAATCAAGAGAGCCTGGAGAGGATCATTGAGACAAAGTTCTAGGATCTAGACTTGAAGGTGACTGAGATGCAAATAACTGTTGAGCAACTCTAAGAAGAAGTTGAAGAGAGGAAAGGTAAAGCTACTACAAATGCCTTTTAGAGAGTGCCTAGGGCACAGAGGTCTGCAACAGTGCATGTGATAGACACAAGAGCTACTATGTCAGCACCTGCAGCCACAACATCAGTAGCTCCTCTAGTTGCAACTCCTCCAGCTCCAGCAACTTCCATAGATGCATTCGTCCTTAGAGTCCTCTCAACGCCTCCTCCTTAAGATCAAGCCTAGAGAGGCGCATCGCACTATGCATTTTTGAGCTTTTTTGGTAACTTGTTGCCAAAGGAGGAGAAAGTGTATAGATCATAGGCTTTGAGAGAGAGATTTGCTTCTTTTTGCTACTTATTTGTGTGCTTGCTTGGATGATACTCTATGTTTATGTGTGTGAGATACTTGTATGGTCATGTGTTTGATTATATCACTTAAATGCTTGTGCTTGAATGATGACATTATTTATCTCTCATATATGATCCTTCACTTTGCCTTGGTGATGAGTGCATATTTCATATTCTATCATTTTGAGTGCTCCACCAAGATGTATGTGACATGGAAGAGTAACTCATGATGCTAATCGATTGTGCATTTGCATTCAAAAGCAAATTTTAAAATAATGCATAAATTTAGGGGGAGCTCTTGCTTATCACATACTTCTCAAAGCGGCGATATATTTCACTCTTATTATCTTTTGTCGAAGATTTGATCTATATGTTGTCATCAATTACAAAAAGGGGAAGATTGAAAATGCAACTAATCGCTGGGTGGTTTTGGTAATTCTTAACAACATATAGCTCATTGAACTAATATTCTTTCAAGATGATCATTTCAAAAAGTTCAATGATTGGCATGGCATGGACTAGATATGTGGGCCTCTCAAAATGCTAAGGACACATATTGGCTCAAAATGAAGACTCTACATTTTCATTTTAGTGATCCAAGATCACATTGAGTCCATAGGAAAAGTCAATACTATTAAAAGGGATGAGGTGTTGCCTAATGGCTTGCTTGCTCAAAATGCCTAGTGATATGCTCCAAAAGCCCTCAACCACTTTCTCATATCCACATATGTCCCAAACCAAAAGTCAAACTCGGCCCCACTGATTTGATCTACCCGGCGCCACCGAGTTCATTTGACATAGCCATAGCCAAAAACCCTAATCAGTTTGGTCTCACCGATAGGGATCTCAGTCTCACCGAGATGGGATTGCAAACTCTCTGTTTCCCTTCGTAACGTTTTGGTATAACCGAGATGAGCGATCGGTCCCACCGAGTTCGCAATGCAAACTCTCTATTTCCTTTTCATAATGTTTCGGTCTCACCGAAATGAGCGATCGATCCCACCGAGTTTGCCTGACCAACTCTCCATTTTCTTATTACAGAAATTCGTCTCACCGAGTTCATGTGATCGGTCTCATCAAGATTACGTTATGCCCTAACCCTAATGAAATCGATCCCACCGAGTTGTCATGTCGGTCCCACCGAAAATCCCAGTGTTCACATTTTGAACTAAATCGGTCTGACCGAGTTAAACTATTCGGTCCCACCGAGTTTGGTAAATTGTGTGTAACGGTTATATTTTGTGTGGAGGCTATATATACCCCTCCACCCATCCTCCATTCGTGGAGAGAGCTATCAGAACGTGCCTACACTTCCATCATTCATTTTTTGAGAGAGAACCACCTACTCATGTGTTGAGGCCAAGATATTCCAATCCAACCACAAGAATCTTGATCTCTAGCCTTCCCCGAGTTGCATTCCATTCAAATCATCTTTCCACCAAATCCAAATCTGTGAGAGAGAGTTGAGTGTTGGGGAGACTATCATTTGAAGCACAAAAGTAAGGAGTTCATGATTAACACACCATTTATTACCTTTTGGAGAGTGGTGTCTCCTAGATTGGTTAGGTGTCACTTGGGAGCCTCCGTCAAGATTATGGAGTTGAACCAAGGAGTTTGTAAGGGCAAGGAGATCACCTACTTCATGAAGATCTACCCAAGTGAGGCAAGTACTTCGTGGGCGATGGCCATGGTGGGATAGACAAGGTTGCTTCTTCGTGGATCCTTCGTGGATGGAGCCCTCTGTGGACTCGCGCAACCGTTACCCTTCGTGGGTTGGAGTCTCCATCAACGTGGATGTACGATAGCACCACCTATCGGAACTACGCCAAAAATCTCCGTGTCTACATTGCGTTTGCTTCCTCCAAACTCCTCCCCTTTACCTTCATATGCAATGATTTACATTCCGCCGCTATACTTTTAGATTTGCATGTGTAGGTTGATTGCTTGACTTGTGATGTGTTGCTAAAATCTGCCAAGACTTCAAATTGAGAAAAGGATAGATTTTTATTTGGTCAAGTAGTATAATCACCCCCCCCCCTCTAGACATACTTTCGATCCTACAAATGGGTAGCTCCTCAGCCGGTGGCGTGGGGGCATGGCTATGGTGGACGTGGAGTGGAAAGTGGCGGCGGCGGTGGACGGGAGGAGGAAAATATGGAGAGGTAGGGTTTCGGTGCCGGCGATCGGCTTAAATAGCCGGTCTAAGCACCACACGGCCCGCCGAAGCGGCGCCACGTGGCGACATCTGTCCGACAGAGGAGACGAGCTTCAGACCACCGAATTTTCGAGCGATTTCGCGTGTGGCCCCGTCGTTAGCCCGACGTGGCGTCTCGGGCGGCTGGGGATTAGAGATTAATTAGAAATCAGACGATTAATCAATAGTATCGGCTGACTATTAATCAGCCTATTTTTTTACAAATCCCAAGTTCCAGCACTAAAATATGTTATATTCAACACTAAAACAATATTTGACACAAGTGTTAACTTGATTCCTTGCCTTTGAATCCTTGTACAATGATAAACAATATAGGATAATGATACATATTACGTAACAAGGTACACAAAATATAAATAAACATAATTCTTGCGCACATAGTGCTAGAAATATGCTTGACTTAGTGGTAGATTTTCGATAAATCGCTTGTCAGAGCGATAAATTTGCCCAAATAATAAATTGTGATGATATGACATAGTCTTATCGGTCACCCACCGAGTACCGATAAATCGGTGAATCAACTGTAAAAACGTGAGATTGCACAAAAAAAGAAAGAACCGATTCAATATGTTTTGTGTGTGCGAAAACTAAATCAATACTCACCAGCACACTAAGACGTTGTTAATTAAACCGCAAAAAAGAAATAGAAAAAAAGGCACTGTTAATTGAGACTTACCGGGATTATGATTTACTTTTTTTAACACAACACAGAAGCAAGCGCTCGTACACACTTGTTCTATAAAAATACATACGCACATTTTATCTTTATGAACACCTTCGAGAGATCAAATCGGCATATTATCTTGTAATTTATGAAGAAGGACAAAGAGACACATCCTTGAACACATGGAAGGCACGAGGCCGTCGATATTCCGGGCCTATGCGTGTGGGGAGCTGGCATCGTGTAGTGCTCGTGGAGAAACACATCTGAGCTCACGTATTCAGCTGCCACTCAAGGTCCGCATGTGCAGTGTGGTCGTCGTTGAAGCTCGAGGGCGTCCCAGCAGATGTGTCCTTGGTAGCTTAGTACGGAGTACTCTCTTCATTCAAAAAAGGTTGTCTTTTAAATAGATGTATATAGCACCAAAAAAGCTTGTCCCTATATACATCCATTTAAGGGATAATTTTTTTCTAACGGAGGGAATACTTGGTAGTAGTGTTGTTCATACCAGACGGCGAGGTCTGAAACTCCAGTAGCCACAATGGCCTTGCATATTGGCAGTGTGCATGTGGTGGGTTGAAATCCTCTGCAGTATTGTATGGTGCTGTAATGTGGATGACATGTGGGACCAGATCCACACATCAGTGACCATACTGCATGGTGGACTACTGCAGAGATCCTAACCCGCATGTGGTGGGCGCGAATGCACAGTAGAGCCGCCAGGTTAATGGTTACGCAAATGCGGTGGCCACCACTGTCACGTGGCTCGGAGATGGGACTTTGGTGTTGCGCTCATCTCCGATCTCAGCTCAAGATTGGATTGTAGATGATATTTCGATCCATGGGTATGTCCGTATGTGTGTCACGGGCACCCGAACTATGGGCGACCTGATTACTATGACATGTGTTTTTTTTTTTTGCGGCAACTATGACATGTGGGTTTGCATAGGTGGTTGCCTAATTCATATAGTACTCCCTTAGTCCTTTCGTTCAAAAAAGTTTGTCCCAAGTTCGTTTCTCAAATACATGTATCTAGCATTAATTTGATGCTAGATTCATCAGTTTGAGGGATAAGTTTTTTTGAACGAAGAGAGTATGTATCTAATCATTTCATATGCACATACAAGGCAGATAGTAATATACTTCTCCATTTCTAAATATAAGTTTTTACTAGAGATTTCACAATGAACTACGTACAGAATGTAGATATAGTTTAGAGTGTAGATTTATTCATTTTACTTCGCATGTAGGTCATATTAGAATCTTTAAAAAGACTTATATTTAGGAAAGGAGAAAGTAGCACACTAGGATTAAAAAAGTAGCATGTCACACAAAATAGAAGAAAGAAACTAAAAAGATTGCCGACCAATGTATTCCATACGTGTATTCGCCCAAAACAAAAATATACATTCATACGTGATACGGGCCACATACACGTGAAGTAGAAGTCCATGATTAATGCATATTTTTGTCGATTTATTAGTTTTCACGAATAGCTCATTTCATTAGTCATGATTAGGACATCACTATAGATCCAGGTGCATCTTCATTGGTCGGTCTCATGCATTGACCGTTGTTTGGAGTTGCTAACACATCTTCACCCAACTGATTTTTACGTGCGGTCTCTTTGTAGGCTTGTTCGAGCAATCCGCGGGGAGGAGACAAATTTCAGAACTCTCCTTCTGAAAACTAATTGTGCACATCTAGTGGTAAGCTCGTGATTTATAACTACAACATGTTTATTAGCGTAGATGATATAACCTTTTATGTTTTACGCCAGCATAGCGGAGCTACTATCCTGCCTCGTTAGTTTCATTAATATGACCAAGATGCACTTTCATTGACTGGAGCATAATGGCATATGATTGAAAACTATTCCTCCGATGACCCATGGTACAGATGGTAACAAGTCAAGCCATTTTTTTAGGCAAATCCATGTACAATCATCGAAACTACTTCATAAATAGGGATATACTCCATCAAATACACATAATTTTCACTATTGTGCTTCATCTCAACTGGCTTATGTGATCTAAGTACTAAAACATATAGATAGATGATTCTACTTAGCTAGTACTATCCACTATCAGAAACACACTCGTGTATAGTCTAAGCTATGGGCTAGTCACACCTCATCGAAAGAAACAGAGGATGAACTAGTGATGAAGAGGACTACGAATGCCCCTTTCCAACAGATTAAGAAGAGGAATTGCGGCATGGCTTTGTGCAGATCGAAGTGACTACATAAAAAAACTTCAATAATTAGCTTAGCGTCAAGTGGTTGGATGGTTAGGAAGACAGTGATATCCTCAATCCATCAGAGTTCGAGTTCTACACTTGACGCTATAGTGCTTGCATTTTCCTGGATTATTGCAGATCTTTCGGCGATGTGCGTTCAGTGGGAGGAGACATTCCTGACGACTATGGAGGCGTCTGTGATGACTTCGTCAATCTCAAGATGATGTGCCGACTTAGTCTCTCAGAGATGTTCATATGAGTAGGGTATATGTGTGTGCGTTCATAGAAAGCGAGTGTATGTGTGTATGTATGAGCATCTCCGTCTGTACCGTGTTAAAAAAACTAGAGTTGTGGAGCCTTATGGACCTCATGACTTGAGAATAAGACCCATGTAGGAGGACACATAGGTAGCCCGCATGGGCTCCACATGAGGAGCTCCTACATGTGTCAAATTGTTGAAAAAACACACATCAAACGACCTGCATGAGGGAATTTGGCCGACACATCTGTAGTACATGTACAACTTTCACGTTTCAGTTTTGGGAACTTTTTAAAGGGTTTCTAGCAGTTTCTTTTGTCTTGGGAACCTTCTAGAAGGTTTATGAACCGGTTTTGTTATTTTCCTGTTTCTATTTACTTTTCTTTTTCTTTTTTTGTTTATTTCTCTATTTTATCCTATTTTATTTGTTTCCCATTTTATTTTTTTTCCTTTTTCAATTTTTTAAAATCATTATAAAACGTGTTTTTCAAAAAAATGTTTATGTTTTCAAAAAGAATATTCATAAAATCCAAAAAATGTTGCTTTTTTATTCAATTTTTTTCATGTTTTCAAAAACATTGTTCAGGTTTTCAAATATTGTTTGGGAGTTTCAGGAAATGTTCTCATGTTCAAAAAATGAACACATTTCATAAAAAAGTTGGTGTTTTTAAATTTTGGTTGGTTGTTTAAATATTTTTTCCTCTTTTCAAGTAAAGTTTACATATTCCAAAATGCTAGCCCTTTTCAAAAATGATTTGTGTTTTCCAAAAATGTTCACCTTTTTGCAAAATCGTTCGTACATTTCTAAAATGTTAGTGTTTTTAAACTTTGTTTGCATTTTCAAATTTTTTCAGAATTTATGAAAAATATACAAAAAAATTTGTGCTTTCGAAAAAAATTTGGAGTTTGAAAAGTGTTCTTCTTTTAATAAAAAATTTATATTTACAATAAAATGTTCTGGTTTTTCAAGAAAATGCATTTAAAAAAACTGTCTTAGTTTTTTAGAATGATTCAAAAATTGGATACTGTTCACTTAAAACACTTTTTTTCAAAAAAAAAAAGTGTTTTGATGTTTCGCAAAATGTCTCAACTCCACGCTGCTTATAGTTCTTAAAGCATCACGCTACTTAGTAACCAACAACCCTTATCAGCTCAGGTGGCAAGCCACGTTCGCTTGAAGCTACAGGTACCACTTGCATGCTCTTTGGTTTTTTTGCTGCGTGAACTGCCAATGGGCCGGCCCAGTCGAAGGGGTGTCATGTGCGAAGGACTTTGACGCATTTGTGTCAAACTGTCGGAGAAACACACGTACGAGTGACCCGAACGAGCAATTTGGGCCGGCCCATCTTTAGTATATGTACAAGTTTCACGCTCAGTTTTGAGAACCTTCTAGAGGGTTCCTAGCCAGGTTTATTTTTCTTATTTTGGGAACCTTCTAGAAGGTTCTTGAAGTGTTTTTTTTTTCTTAGTTGGACGTCTTCCCTTACGTGAATTGTAACCCAGCCCAAGGAATGACCAACAACAAACAATATGAACTCACTAGTTAAGGTTTGATTTGCTAAAAAAAAACTAGTTAAGGTTTGAGTCAACTTATCTCTTTTCTCCTCTACAAGAAAAACTCTTCTCCTTCCACCGGCGTCGCCGTCGGTCCGCCCCATCTCTGATGGCCGCTAGGCTATGGAGGTGCGGAGGATCTCGGCCTCCCGCTGGCGGGACGCAGTGGCGGGGTGGACAGGGTGGGCCACGGCCCACCTTGAGATCTGGAAATATCCTTTATAGTATTGTAGCAGAATGGCCAAAAAATTGAAGAAAATAAATAAATGTATATGTAAATCGCACTATTGGCCCACTCTGGCCTAGTGGGCTAGGTCCGCCACTGGCGGGAGGGACCCTGTTCTCGTTTTTGTTAGATTCGGCATCTTGGTTGGGGCTGTGTGGCGACAGTGATGTCCCTTAGTAGGAAAAATGTCTTTCACGTTCTATTCCCGTCCCGATGGTGTGTCTAGCATCGTCGGAGGACGTGTGAAGGTTTGTCTCCGTCGAATCTCGCGGGATTCGGTCGGTGCTGGTCTTTGGTGGATCTATTTGGATCCGGTCTTCATTCGTCTTCGTTTGGGTGTTTACAGGTTTGACCCTTCTGATCTACTCCCTTCGTTTTTATTTAGTCCGTGTATTAGCTTTGTTCAAAGTCAAGCTTTGTAAACTTCGACAAAGTTTATAAATAAAAATATTAACATATCAATAATAATCAATATCATTTGATTTATTATTGAATGTACTTTCACGTCATATAGGTTTGTTATGATAAATCTCTATATTGTTTTCTATGAACTTGGTCAAAGTTTATGAAGTTTTACTTCAGTCAACTCTAATATGCAGAGTAAATAAAAACGGAAAGAGTACGACTTTCTTCATTGGCGATGGTTGCTACTCTGTTGCGTTGGTCTTATGGGGCTTTAGCACGACGACTTCCCGAATGTCTACTACTACAAGGTTTGCTCGGCTCCGGTAAGGGAGGCGCGATGATGGCGGCGCGCCTTCGGCTCACTTCATTGTTTGTAGTTGTCGCTAGGTGGTCTACGAACATGGTTGTAATTTTTATTATCTCTCATGTTCTTTGTACTGATGAATAGATTGGAAATTTCTCAGAAAAAAATGAACTCACTAGTTAAGGGTTACCCCTTACAAAGGTCATTCCCCACGTTTTCAGGTGCTGACAAGTGGTACATTGCATGTGCTCCACTTGTCGCAACTTATGAGCTCTTTTTCATAGATTTTTATTTAAAATATTTTATCTGTTGAACCATGCGTCCAAATACCAAACAATTTTTACCATTAAATTTCTCACGTTGAGATCTTTGAAACTAGAATCCCAAATTAATAGGTTTCAATGAGCTTTTTTCATGAAAACTTGAAGAAAAAAATAAATCAAGAAAACCCGAAAAAAAAATCCAAAAAATGGCAATCGAAAAACTAAAAAAAATCAAAGCTCGGAAGCAAAGTTGCAGTGTTCCCTTTTTGGGAAGCACGGGTTGTGATTTTCCTTTTTTTTCGGGGACACAAATTGTGCTTACTTCTCGTAGAAACACAGACTATGTTTTTTCTCTTTTCAAGTAGTAGGACAGCTCATGGAAGGAAATAGATGCTTCTCATGGAAGCACAAACTAGCACAAACTATGATTTTGGCGGAGCAGATGTTGTGCTTCTCATGTAGTAAATATGTGCTTCCACGAGAAAAGCGATCGTGCTTCTTGCGAAAGCATGTTTTTTTTTAAAGAACAGATGTGATTCGCAAAAAAATCTTCAAAACCTAAGAATAACCATCTAAAATCGAAGAGCCAAAAAATCATCTAAAACTCAAAATCACGTAGGAAAAAAAATCAAAGGATACACCCAAAACACGACACATGGCGACAGCTGCATGGACCACTGGACGCTTCCAGGCCACAGAAGTGACCCCTGCGGGATGGGGTAACCGTTGGTTAGTTGCTCCCCAACAAACAGGCCCTTGAAAAATATCTTTAGAGACAGAAGTTTACCTCTAGGCTCCAGCGTGACAGGTGCGGCTATGTGCCGCAACTCGCGTCACCTGAAGGGAGCACGTGGTGGGCCAGCCCAGCAACACGAGTCATCATGCTGATGGCCCTCGGTTTCTTTTCTTCTCTTTTCATTTTCATTTTTATTTTAAAACCATGTATTTAGGAAAACTAAATTTATTTAAGAAATTAAAAACTACAGATTTTAAAAAGTTAACATAGTATAAAAAGTTGCCAGCACAGTTTTTAAAAATGTTGATAACTTTCAAAAATAATGTCTGTGACAGTGAAAGATATATGCAAAAAATTAAGAAAATTATATAAAAATGTTAGTACCGTTAAAAAAGTGAATGTGAAATTTTATGGGAATATTCTGGTGTTTCAAAAAATTGTTCGGGATATTTTCAGAAAATGTTATATACATTGTAAAAACTAAAGTTTGCATAGGTTCAAAACAATGTTTATTCCTTTCAAAATGTAAGTGAAATTTTTAAAGAAATATTCATTGTTTCCAGAAAATGTCCGTGAAATTTTTTAAAAATTTATAAAATGTAAAAAAAGGTTTGTATAGTTTATAAAAATGTTATTGCCATTAAAAAAATGTACAACAATTATTCGGAAAATGTTACCATGTATTCAAAAAATTGTTCAAACATGTACTCCTAAAAGAATTACATAATGTTTTTGAAAAGTGTACAATGTGTATCAAAAAATATTTCACGTGTGCTCTAAAATGTACATTGTATACTGAGAACAAATGTGTACGTTGTATAGTGAGAAAAAGTAGACATGCGTTGAAAGGAATAAAACTGATAAAACCAACAAATAAATAAAAGAAAAGCCAAGAAAACCGAAGAAAATAATAAAAAGACAAAGTATAGCGAAGAAATAAAACAATTTTTTTGAAACAAACGTAAAATGAAAGGGGAAAACGAAAGGAGCCAGGTGAAAAACAAACAAAAACCAAATGAAAAATAAAAAAAGATGAAGAAAACTGGTCGAGCAAACCTACAACAACCGCTAGGAGCGGCAGCGACCAACCACGCTAAATGGACCAGCCCGCTAGTGGTAACATGTACTCCCTCCGTTCCGAATTACTTGTCTTGGATTTGTCTAGATACGGATTCCGTATCTAGACAAATCCAAGACAAGTAATTCGGAACGGAGAGAGTAGTTCATTCCTAATAGGAATCAGTACGACTCGCTATACCTACACTAGAAGAGCGCGCTACCTACGTGTAGTACTTCCTCCGGTCCTTTTTACTCTGCATATAAGAATTGCCTGAAGTCAAACTTTATAAAGTTTGATCATATTTATATGAAAAAATATCAACATTTACAATGATAAAGTTATACAATATGAAATTTAAGTCACGACACATCTAATGATAATGATTTCACATTATGAATGTTCGTATTTTTTTCTGTAAGGTTGGTCAAACTTTACGAGGTTTGACTTCAGACAAATCTTATATGCGAACTAAAAAGGACCGACGAGAGTACAGTCAAGCAAGGACGCAAGCACAGTGCATGGGCATGACGCCGCCTAGTGCGCCACACTGTAAGCTTTCTGCTTATAGCTCACATCATGCCCATGAATCTTTGGATTGATGCCTGCCTCAGTTGAGAATAAAGGGTCGAGGGATTCGATTCGAGTCGTCGACCACTACGGCTACCTGGTGGGGGCAGTGCTTGTGAGGCAACAACCACTAGATACATACCGGATGCAAAGCCTTATTTGAGACATAGATTCCGCAACGCATTACCGATCTAGATACCGTGTCCAACACTGGCACGACCGCTGAGTGTGCCTCATGAAGGAGGACCTACGTGGGAGGCTAGCCTTCCATGCCACCCGAGGGGCATCCGGCCGGGCATGCACTAGCCTGGCCACGGGTGGTGTGGACGGATGGTGATACTACTACTTTCTCTGTTTCTAAATATTTATTTTCTAAAGATTTCAACAAGTGACTACATATAGAGCAAAATGAGTGAATCTATACTTTAAAATATGTCTATATACATCCGTATGTGTCTGATTGAAACCTTTAAAAAGACAAATATTTAGGAATTGAGGGAGTAGGTTCTAGCACTTTACTTGCTAGTGGTACTTAGGCGCGGGGCTCCAGAGATGTGATTGGGCAAAAGGCTAGATCGATTATACTGCGTGGCTCAGAAGACAGCCTGCTTAGCTAGTTAACGATGTCCTGTCACCGCTTTGATCGTTTATGGTAACGCTCGTCTTCCATGCGGGAAAAGACGCGGGCGACGGGTGGCCGGAACCGGCGGTCGCTAGTGCGCGTGCGGCGTGCGGCGTGCGCTGCGTCCGACGTGACTGGATGCGGGAGCGAGGACGAGGAATCTCCTCTGCATATACCCTAAGCAGACGGCAAATAGTGCAGCTAGTGTTCCAGTGCACTGGGAGGGAATCACGACACTCAGGGGCGGTGGCGGGGCGCTGCCTTTCAGGAAATTCCCTGGAGCGCGCACTCGAGCCCTCCAAGTGGCCAGACCAGGCATGCATGCAAGCGGCCGGTGCAATGCAATCATGCCGCCGAGTGTTTCACCGAGGCAGCAACCGCGCGCGCGTGCTTGCCCCGGGAGGCCAGGACCGGCGGTTCCGCCGCGGGAAAGCGAGGTCCCGAAGAGGCGCGCCTTTGCCTTCCAAGGACCTGGGAAGCACGGAGGAAGATGAGCTTGGGCTTGGGGAGGGAAGAAGACAGCCAGCGCATGCAGGATAAGATCCATCGGTGAGGGGAGGGCCATGGCCGCACTCGCACTCGCGTTGCGCCAATGTCGATCGATCATTTCCCAATCCCAGCTGCGTGCGTGCGTGGGTGCGTGCATGCATGCGCGCATGTGGCCGCGCCTGCGCCTGCCTTGGGTTCCGCTCGCCTCAGTTGGGCGTGTACCTGCGCTTTTCTCGCCCGCATGTGCTGCCCCGTCCCTCCCTCCCTCCCGTGTCCACTCCTTTTCGGTGGCGCCACCCTTTTTCTTCCCTCCGCCTTGTTTAATCCAACCGAGATCAATCCATCCAGTCCAGTAGAGCGCCACCACCGCGGAGAAGGCGAGGACGGATCTGCGGCGGTGGCGTCGAGTTCGGCACTTGGGCCACTGTAGAGCAACAGGCCGGCCGGGCCGGCGCGCGTCGCCGTCAGCCTAATCATCCGCTGGCTCGACCCATCGATCAAGACCCGGCTGCTGACAAGGCCTGTGCATGTTCGATCTTCCAGGGGAAATTTAATCACGCACAGCGACGCGCACACGTACGCACATTCATTGATTTCTCATCTCATTCGCTAGCTTAGCTTAGCTTCCTATGACGACGGGGCCGGGCCACGGAGCCCTCGCTCATGATTGCAAGCAACGTCCATCATGCATTGAGATCGACGCTACAATGGCCGCACTCTCTCGTTCGTTGGTTTCTCCTTGGCTGGCCAGAGTTTCGTACGTAAGCGCCCTAAACCCATGCATAGCGCCGATCAGCATGCATGCATGCATGGTCGTAGCTCCAGTCGGTCAGAGATAGGCCAGGGAGGAAAGACATCGGCCCAATCAAGCCGCTGCTGCAACCTGATTGCAACGTGCACCAACAATTAATGGCTGCACTGCCACTGCCCGGCTCTCCTCGTTCATCCATGCATCCATCGCTTGCTTTTGCTACCTACTCGAGTCGATCGACCCTACATTCAATGGCCGGGCTATCCTCCTCGTTCTCTTCCGTTTGGCCGGGAGCAGGGACGAACATATGCTTCCTCTCCTTGTTGTATCGAGTGTGCTCATTAATCGTCCGTCTCTCCCATCCCATGACGCACGTACCGATCGATATAGTTCGATCCAGCTACAGCTTTGGTTAGTCTCGCGCAAACAGTGGAATAGAGAGCGGCCATGTCCTTCCAACATGACTGATCGACATGTACGCATCACAAGCTGCTGTATCCACTCATATATCATGTGCCATGGCACGAAAAGTGTAGTCAACGTGCTTTGGAGGGAAGTAATCCAATCCATGTACTGTCATCAGATCAGATGCATGTGATTGCCCCGTCCTTGTCATCAAATCGTTTTCTTTAGTCCGTCCATCCATCCATCGATCTCTACTGCTTATCTTCCCATTCCTGTTTAGATGCCATCTATAATAATTTTATTTACTTATAAACCACATACCAGTAGCACGTACGTCTTGCTCTCAAATGCTCCTTGGTTGACGCGTGGCTAGGGTTAGAAGCTCACCAACTCGGCAAAGCATCTAGTAGTTAATCAAGGTATGCATGCATGCATGATCTGTTATATTGTTTCAGGCATAGTGAATGATATGTGTAGTAGAGCACCGAGTGAATGAATTGATCCAGTCCCTTCCATGCAGATCTAACGCACCTGGAGATCCATGGACGGGAGAACCCGAAATTTCTCCCTTGTTGGAGACGAAGAGAGGAACAGCAGGTGAAAAAATCACAGAGAACAGCAGATACACTAGCGTCGCAGGCTGTCTTGTCCACAGTGAAAGGAAATCCCTGGAATATTCCACTTGTCTTGGCAGTAGTAAGATTTACCTCGTCGCCCTCAACTGGGAGTGACTTTTGTAGGACGTCCTCATGCTGTGTGCCGTCACCGTTGCTGTCATCTCGCCAATGATACGCAGAGCGGCTGCCCGGCCAGCAACCAGAACTTTTGCTGCACGGCTTGCCTACCAAAAGGAAAACGGATTCCCAGTAGGTAGCCGGATTTCCTTTCCTTTATTCAGTCCTACCTAGCTAGGGCCGTAGCCCTAGGACATGGCTAGCTAGCAAGAGGGGCCTCAAAAGCTCGTAGCCGAAAGTGAACTCGATGATGGAGCAAAGCAAGAGTAATTCTAGTGCAAGTGCATAACATAACATAACATAAGCGAGCACCAAAGCAGAATCTTGTTCTGAATGCCAACTTGTGAAGCTTCCGGCTGCTTGCTGCTAGGTCGTTTGATTTTGTTTTGTTTTGGCCTTTGCATCAAAGTGATGCATGCAGCCCCTTTATTAAACAAAGTAACCGAAAGGTCTATGAACAAGCTCGCTGAGAACCGGCGGAAGGTCGTTTGATGCACAAGGAAATATATATACTCCGTCAGTTTTTTTTTCACTCTGCGTATAAAATTTGTTTAAAGTCAAACTTCGCAAGTTTGGTCGAGTTTGTAGGAAAAAAATATTAACATTCAAAATATACCAAACTATATCATTAGATGCATCATGGAATTAATTTTCACATTGTGTATCTTTAGTATTGTAGATACTGTCATTTTTAAATATAAATTTGCTCAAACTTTATGAAGTTTGACTTAAGCAAATCTAATATACAGTGAAAAGAAACGGAAAGAGACGTATAGGGAAAACCAATCTAGATTCATTGATCAGTCGAGGCCAAACAGAGCCCGATTGTCAAAACATGATATTACCCCACCGAGGATGATACAGAGCAGCCTATATATAGGATGGTTAGTCATCAAAACCAAAATAACACAAAAAAATCGACAAATACAATACTCTATACAAGCACTAGCAAGGCAAGCAACACACCATGGCCGCTTCAACCACATGGCTGGAGTCGGCAAACATGGTATCATTC
Organism: Triticum aestivum; assembly: GCF_018294505.1. Taxonomy (NCBI): domain Eukaryota; kingdom Viridiplantae; phylum Streptophyta; class Magnoliopsida; order Poales; family Poaceae; genus Triticum; species Triticum aestivum. Next base: position 521,191,507 of record NC_057800.1, read on the forward strand.
TCGCCAAACCTACACATATATTCACAAACTCAAGATCGGTCCATGGCACGCCTCCAACTGTCACCATGGCAAACAACAGCGACCGGAGCTAGAGCTTCCCTTCAGCACTCAACTGCTGCTCGATGTCGTGAGCTATCCTCCTCGCATCGACTGAGGTTCCCATCAGGCCACGCCGGGTGAGTCCGACCGAGTAGAGCCCCCCCTCACCCTTCCATCCGTTTGGAAATGCTTTTCTTGGCAATCCATCTTTGTCCGAAAACAACTCCCGGTCCTGCCCATTTCAGAACAAAAAATAAGATTCAGAGAAGAGCACGCAAATGCCCATTTCAGAATAAAACTGACATATGACAGACAGCTACGGTCAACACACACAGGTTTCATTAAAAAAATCATCCAACTGTCATTTTAATTCGTTTTGCCACTGTGAAAATGTAATGCACCTTCAACCAGAAGGGGACGTTGCTCTTGTAGCCAGTGGCAAGCACAATTGCATCAAAGTCCTCCGACCGTGTATCCAAAAATTCTACCTGTTGTCCTGATATTTTCTTGATGCCCGGATACACCTGCATAGCTCAACCAATGAAGAAATTGCAGCTCAGTACTCAGATTAAGGCAGAGACAGGTGGATAGACTCTCTCAACAATCACTTTAGTGTTGCTTTGTACTTCAGTGATATGGAACAGACCTTGATATCACCAGACCTAATCTTTGCAAATGTGCCAACATCAAGAACTGGGGTCTTCCCTGAGAGTGACTTGAGCTCGAGGGGACCGACGGTAGGCCGCTTTAGCCCAAGCCGAGCAGTATCCCCAAGCATGGTCCGTGCTACGAGCAGTAGAATCCGGTCCACCACGTGTACTGGGAACCACTTGAGCAACCACATTGACAGCCCAAAGGTAGACTGACCCAGCATCTCCCTGGGCAAGATGTGTACCTGACAATGATGAACAAAATCTTAGCTAGCCCTCACAAAAAGGAACTGCAACATTTGGACTTAATGATTGGATCATAAAATTAATCGGCACAAATTTCTCTTTTCTGAAGTCTGCTTTCTGCAGGCTACAAGAAGCAACACGACCAATTTGGTCCCTGGACCAAACTTATTCCCTTGTCTCCAACATAGTATAGTAAGAAAACCCTGGCTTGCATTTTTTTGGAAGGGATGCTTGCTTTTCTTAATCTCACTAAGCTCTTTCAAAGCTGAAAGAGCTGTGAGAAAGGAATGCACCTAGTCATGAAAGGTAGGTTCTCAAGTCATTTTGTTAATGTTTCTTTCTAAGTGACAGACTTATGCTATGCTCTCGTGGTGGTGATGGGGACCCATGGCTAACATGTGCAAATCATAGTTTTCCTGTGAAGCATAAACGAGAAAGCTCTTTGCACTATAATTGGGGCAAGAAAACTATTAGCAGGCAACTAATCAAGGAAAAGAACATGGAGATGAAAGACGCAGCTGTGGCCAAACTATATGCAGGTACAGACGCGTGGGAATGAGTCACGAGAAATAAATAATTTAAAGACTAATAGGCAGCAATTGAGAAGCCTTTTGTTCCAAGAATCTCCACCTTTCCTCAAGTGGCAGCTTGCTCTTAACCCTGAACTTTGCACAACAAAGCCAACTTTGCTGCAGGTGCGAGAACAAATTTGGCCTTGAAAAAAAAAACTGATTTTGATGTGCACTGCACTAATGATTTCAGATATTATGCCTCCCTTAAGTTGATAAGCTAGAGCCTAGAGATAAGCATGCTTGAGCCGTTGGTACAGACGAGACTAGCACCTCCTTAACAAGTATAACCTAAATATATTAACCAGGGGACACCTTCTCCTGCCACTAGTCTAGGTTTGCCAGGTCAACATATACTCCCTTCGTTCACAAATATAAGATGTTTTGGATATTTCAATGCGGACTACATACAGACTGAAATGAGTGAACGAACACACTAAAACGTGTTTATATGCATCTGATTCAGAAAAAAGTTAGAACATCTTATATTTGTGAATGGAGGGAGTATTATATAAGTAATAAAAAGAGTTCACGGTACAATGACAGAATAACATTATCAAAACAATAATGATAAGAGGAGTAGAAGAAAGTCACTTACAGTGTCTCTTACTACAATATGGGGCTGTGCATTGTGATCGCAGAGATCTAGGCAGACCTCCATGCCAGAGTTGCCACACCCAACAACAAGAACACGCTTCCCTGCAAATGCACGGCCAGTTTTGTATGCACTGGTGTGCACAACCGTTCCCTTGAACTCTTTTAGTCCGTCGATCTCTGGCTGCACAACCTCAGCGTTCTCACCAGTCGCCACAACCAACCACCGAGATATATGTTCCACCTCCTCCTCCATTTTGCCTGTAAGTTGTGATCTCACCCGCCATAACAGAAGCTTCTCGTCATACTCAGCACAAACCACCGCATGGTTGTAGCTGGGACAGATGCCGAACCGCGCAGCATACTTCTCCAAGTACGCTACAAACTTCTCCTTTGAGGGATAAATAGGGTAATCAGCAGGGAAAGGCATGAGAGGAAGCTCACAGAACTGCCGTGGAAGATGAAGGCTCAGACGATCATATGTTTTGAGTTGCCACAGAGAAGCTATGCAGTTGGAGCGTTCAAGGATGAGGCTGTCGACACCCTTCTCCTTGAGACATGCAGCAACGGCAAGCCCTGATGGTCCTGCACCCACGATAATAGGACCGGGAACCCAGGTACATCGCTCAAAGCGAGTAACAGCAGCACCTTTGCTCCTCTCCCTGCAGAATTCTTCAACAGGCTGGCGGCAGTTTTGGCTGATGCGGGGTTGGAAGATAGGATCATGGACTCTCTTGCCCTCACTTTCACTCCAGTGATCCATGCACGTAGTAGGCTTCTAATGGTGTTTCCTTGATCTAGCTAGTAGTATGCGGCTGTGTTTGCTTCGATCTCAACTCTGTCAAACATGAATGCATGCACCACAGAGAAAAGATGAAGAGTAGGTATGTTGTATCTCACGAAGAGTTGGTGCAGATGGGAATGGAAGGCAAGAATCCTTGTTATTTGAGAGAATTGGACCCCTCTTTGCTAGACAAGTTGAAGAGGAGGAAAAAGGATGAAACGAAGTAGAGGGGAAGTTCTGAGGGTGGCTGTCTACTATATATATAGTTCTGTGTCCAGCTTTAGATGCATGCCCTAGCTTAGTTCTCTTGCCCCGTATACCCCCCATCCCCCCCCCCTCCCTCCCCATGTAAGAACTCATGATTTTGAACGAGATCAACTACGGCCACTGAAAGGTAATATAGAAAGTAACCTGAACACTCAGCGGACGTGTGGCAAGATCAGAATAAAAGAGAGCATGCATGAGACATCGGAACCTATTAGTAGTGGCATAGTTTAATCACTGAACTGTGCATGACGCGTAATCCGCATGGAGCACGTCGATCATGATGAGCTGACACTTTTTTTCATGACATGAGGAATTAAGTACATTGTTGCTACTTAAATTGAAAAAGCTAAGTTGGCTAAAGTAAGATTTCTAAAAAGAAGTGAAGTCTATATATTAGCTAAAGCAACTGCAACAGGTAACCTCGCGTGCCATGATTTATTCTCCCCTATCGAGTGCCCCAGCAATGAGCGAATGCAGTTCAAAAGAAACAATTCAGGTGCCTACAAGCTCAAATGTAACTTTGGGTTACTACTGTGCTATGAACTGTGTCTGCTATTTTTAAAGATCGCCTATGATAATAAGACTATTCACCTGCAAAAGATCGCCTTCATCAACGCCTAGCAGACTAGCACCATGGAAACATCTACCAGAGAATGATTTACAGAGATTCTTTGAATTGTGGTGTTAACTGGTAGGGCCACGGAAAATCGGAAATTTTGGAGTTGAACTTTTCCAATGATTGTCCATTTGGGGGATTATTAGACCTCAACAGTTGCCAGCCATCGGCACTTCTGTTGAAACAATAAACACGGCACTGCATCTGACAAATGAGTTCCATAGAAACTGATCAACTGGTATACCCAATTTCCTTTTCGCGTTCAGAAGATCCCTACACAAGAATAGTGCCGTCCACAACATCTCTCCATGGTAGGGCCTAACAATTAGAAAGGTCAAACAAATAAAGATGCACAGAATTGGCATTGAGCTTAAATTGATCCCAAGTTCTACTGATATGAACTGAATTTGCAAGAAGGAAAGAAACTAATTCAATGATCCGAGGATGAATATTGGAAGCAAGTCCAGAAGTCCATTAAGAAACAGGGTGTCTCAACTTCTTGCCGCCTTAGCCTTTTGCTAACTCATTTTGCATCTTACTCTTACATACCTTTATGTAGCGCACCCAACTCAGTAATTGGAGCTGAGGGCGGAAGGTAACACCACATTCGAAGTTAGCAGGGGCAACCAAGGCGTTTTCTTTAGCTGGCCATACAAGTTGATCACAACAAAAAAGGTAAGAGAACCTACAAACAGGGCCATATGTCCAGCTGTTCTTATGGGGGCGGCAATGGTGTGATGAGATCTGTGCAGCAATGTACTCCCTCTGTCCGGAAATACTTGTCATCAAAATAAATAAAAGAGGATGTATCTAGATGTATTTTAGTTCTAGATACACCCTTTTTTGTCCATTTTGACGACAAGTTTTTTCGGACGGAGGGAGTAGCAAGTAGCAACAAGAACAGGTTCACTGTTCACCTCTTGCTGATAAGCAGACCAGGCACACTTTTTATGTATGCTAGGCATAAACCATGTAGTTCTCACAAGGCGACCATGAGTTGTTGCTGATCCTTGTTGAGGCTATTTTTTACTTCTCATTGATGCTTGCTGAACTTTCATTGTAAGACATTGAAACTCTTTCTAACAATATGGCTGTGTGCATCACCATGATGAAGAGGACAGGGGGTTTTATCCTCCTTTTTGAAGAAAATGATGCAAGCAGTTCTCACAAAACTTGGATTTCCACCTGGCAAACCAAACACCTGATGTTATCATAAAATTGCAAGTCCAACAACTAGCCTCCTCAGTGGGTACAGGCTGGTCTTCTGTGTCCTAGACAAGAGCAGCAGCCTACTTGGTGGTGCCAATCAGACCCGAAGTACTGCTGCTGCACACTGAGAAAATATTACAAGGATCCATCTTCCAATGATTGAGGATCCTGAGACGTAGCTCATGCATGATATTCTTCCAGTATACTTCCTACTGGATTCCTTTTAGCCACCCCACTGCTTTACATGATTCTTGCAGCGATAGCACTGCCAGAATGATATATTGCCTTTATTTTGGTGAATGAATAGTTCCAACGTACCTTTACGGTAAGAGTATACAGTCCTTTCGCATGACACGGATCCAAGCCGCAGAACCAGTATTCTTACTGTTATTTCCCCTACAGGACATGACTTTGAGAAGTACTTATATCCCACCGACGAAAGGTCAAAGGAGAGCTGTGGTGTAAGTACTGGCAACGACCAGTCTACATTACATTTCTTTTCTAGGAGCCCCAGAGAGTTTTGGAATCCACTAGTGCGATGGCCTTGTCGATCTGACAGAACCATCCTTCTCTGCAAAGCAACGAGGCACAAAACAGTGATTGGTGTGCACCAATGCATTTGGTTGTCTGAAGATTCAATGCCGACCCATGGATGGACCAAACTGCAATGCATCAATTCAGGCTGGAGTGGAGTGTGGTGCGAAGGGTACGATCGTTAATGTCATGCTGCTTTGCCATCTATTCCCTCCGTCCCATAATGTAAGACGTTTTTTGACACTACGCTAGTGACAAAAAACGTCCTATATTATGGGACAGAGGATAATAAAGAAGAATTATACGTCGCTGCTTTCGGTGGACTGATTGTGGTATCCTCAACACTCTAGGGTTAAGTCCTTCAAATCCTTTATATATGCCTTTTGGGCTATTGCAATTCACATTCACCATTTGTAAAAACTCATTTAAACTACTAACAGTTAACACATTTTATACACATTACATGCAGACATGATTATCTTGGCGCATCACTTTCTTATTGTGCAAGAAAATCATTAATATCGGACAAGTTGGAACATGTGCACTTGCATATTTTCTTTTTTACAAAATGATCATATGTGCATTGTACCAAAAAAACAGTTAAGACTAACTTATTTTGCTAAATATATGTGCATAGTGTTATTATTAATTTTGTATAGTGCATATATGTCCCACAACCATGAGTTTTTTTAGATTATTTGAAGTGCACAAATGCATGTTGGAGAAAATAGATGCATATCTACACTTCCCTTAGCCGGTACATGCGCAGAGATTTCATGAATTACTTGTTCAAATTTTAATGATTAAAATGCAATGAATAAATTATATTTGTAGTACCACTGATGCACGCAATTAATTACCAAATGTATGTCTTGAGTGGTACTTCTACATACTTCCATAAAAAAAGAGAAACAGATGCTAAATAAACTATGGTTGATAATGGCAAGATTATCTCTTCTGTCATTGGAGACTTCAATATTTGGAGTGCAGATGGATCCGAGGGCCTCCACCATCTCCAATATTAGATCGTCGGTCCATTTGGAGTGGCTTGAACCAAGGGTATTCATTAGTTCTTTATTTTTCCAAACGGAAGAACCCCCTTTTTCCATTAATTTCCATTAATTGCTCAATGGAAATACAACAGTTCTTACAGAGCAGCAAAAGGTGCTTTTTAGTTTTCTTTGTACTTTGTGTTCTAGCCGGCTCTCTATGAACCCAACCCCACTTTTTTATGTAATACATTTACATGCAGATGAGCACGTCTCGAAAGAACTGTTGTATTTCTGCTGGCTACAAATGCACATCTCGAAAAAAAAACTATGGTAAATGAACTTGTAAAATGTGTTTTCTATTTTGAAGTACATATTTTTTTCGTGTTTAATACAGTGCATGGGCATGTGCATTTGTAGCCATACGGCTAGGTGCACATCCTGATCAGCCTTGTGTCTGAAAATTGGTACTGCAAGAGGTTCGGTTTTGGTACTGACTATACTGCACAAGACCCAAACAGTGCTCGGAACATTGGTACAAAAATGTGAAGCAATCATTACCAACAGGCAATAGTACCACCTAACATTGTTAAGAATCATACCTCACAGGTTCAGAACTATCTGGTTCTTTGGGAATGAATTGAGCATTTTGTTGTTTGGTACTCTTTCCTCTCAATTCTTGAAGAGTGGCCAGTCTGATATACAGGAAAGAAACACTAACACGGGCAGAGGCTGCAAATCATCACAATATCACAATGAATAATGCAAGACCCAAGAACCTGACAAGGATTTTTTTTTCCAATGGCAGTGTTTTGACAAGTACATATGCATTAAATGAAATCACAATATTCCATAGTTGAAGTCAAAAAATGTATGGATATCTTGAACTGCTGCAAAAAAAAAAGATGTGCATTATTTGATTAATCAAATGAGAACTGATATGCTTACTAAGGTTTACAAATAAAAATACATTCAGTGATATTACTAAGTTGACACATCATTATTTTTAGCCTGAATGCTACCACTGAGAAGTTTAATGGAACAGCAGTAGATATAATGAACATTTGAATTTTTTGTTCATTAGACCAGTAAGTTTACAAACTGCAATTATAAATGAGTTCAGACAAGAAAGATGATCTCATAATAAATAGCAATAATATAATACGATGGTCATAACAAGATTTGTAGCCTATAGGCTGGCTCGCTTTACGCATTTCCATTATAGTGTACTGTACCCTATATATGTACTAAAAGACAAAACTTGTTGGTTGTTTAGAGGGTAAAGAGATGGTCGACTAGAGAAGTCTTCACGGATATCATAAGTTAGTATTCCTTCCACAAAGAAAATATAAGAGCGTTTAGAGCACTAAAGTAGTGATCTAAATGCTCTTATATTTCTTTATGGATGGAGTATCACGCATATAACACTAGTGTATGATACTACCTTCATAGTGCATGGTATCATAGGTTAGTATCTTAGATGCCATCATTTGTTATTTTACAAGACTCATATTAGCACCTTATTTAATATGATGCGGTATCAATGCTATGATACTAGTATCCTCTCTTTCCTCATTAAATACTATGACAACTCAGCAATATGCCTAGTTGGCATTGTATGGAGTTGCATGATACTTGCTATGGTACCTCCACTACGGGAGGTCTAAGGCATATGTCTCTGAAAAAAACGGGGAGATGCAGCAGCAAAGTACTTGTTGTAACTTGTGTTAATCAAACAAAGAGTACACAATCATATTATATGATCCATCATAATGATGTGGAGCAAAACCACTAGAAAAAGTGAAAGCTTTGGGTATCCGAACTGTAATTTAAGGAGTCAGAGCCACCAAGAATACAGAAAGAATTTTCTTTTCACTCTGCTTTTGCCTGTGATAGACGGTTATAATAAGGGCAAAGTTGCACGCCCGTGTTACTTGCAATATACAAGTACAACTTTTTAAAGCTCGAGAATCTATCCTGTGACTGTGAAGCAGTCTAGTTAAACTAATAATCTGGAATGAAAACAATGAGACACTTTCCAGTGTTTTCTCATCACTATTGACGTTTTCGGCCGAAAGTTAGTTGTTAATGTAGAGTGTCACAGATTGAAGAGGTAAAGTCTACCAGATAAGATCATACTAACCTTGCGATTCACTACAAATAATACTAAAAGCTATAGGATAGCTCATGCAAGATTAAGTAAGCAAGCCCACTGAACTATTGTGGTGCATAAACAGTCATATAATGCATGAAACAGCCTGTAAGGCTCCAGAGCTCAAACTTCCATCTAGCATGTATTATCCCTCTAGCCCTTTGCAAACTTAAATTTATGCAGCTTAACTTTCTTGTTACAAATAGATCTATTCAGAACATTTCATATTCTTCCAAATTTCCAATAGCAAATATTATTATATGCAATCCAAACATTTCATATTCTTCCAAATTGCCAATTTCATATGATTAGACCATTAAGCTATGGCCCCATGGGCCAACCCTAGACCACAGGAGCCACATGGGCCATGTCATCCAATAAATATATACTAAACATAGCTTTCCAAAAAGAGTTAAATAGTTCCCATTAGAAATATAACTCCATGCATTAAACAAGAAATATGTCCATGTGGAACGCATTCTTCATGTCCATTTGGTGAACTTGCCACTTGAACTGAGCGGCGACAGCGAGCAGGAGTCGAACGGAGTCCAGACTGGCCACCGGAGCAAAGACTTCATCAAAGTCGATCCCCGGCCGCTTGACGTACCCCTTTGTGACTAGACAGGCCTTGTGCTTCACCAAATTGCTGCCGGCGTCGCGTTTGAGCTTGAACACCCATTTGAGACCGATCGGTTTTTGACATGCAGGCAAATCAGTAAGAGACCATGTGTCATTCTCCTCGATCAACGCGAGCTCATCGCTCATTGCCTCTTGCCAGAGCTCATCAAGTGTACATCGTCGAGAGTCGTGGATGTTGGAGATGACACTGCCATGGCAGCGTTTTCTGCTGCCATGGCAGGGTTTTTTTTCTGCTGTAGAGGCTGTGCATGGTGAATTCCCTGCCATGGCAGCGTTTTCGGCTGTCGTAGCAGGACTTTTGGGTGCGGGCGAATTTGCTGCCATGGCAGCGCTTTTCACTGCCGTGGCAGGCATTTCATGCCCAAATGTCTAGCCTTCCACAACGAGGGGGGTGTCACTGCCGTCGGGGTCCCCCAATTTCAGCATGTGCCCTCGTCGAATACAATATTGTGGGACATGTGTACTTGTCGTCCGGCCAATCGTAGGGCCGGTAGGCCTTGCTGTCAGGCTCGTACCCCAGCATCACCATGAGCTTGCTCCGGCCATCCAGTTTCTTCAACCCCGGCAGTGTTTCTTTCGCAAATGCCCTGCAGCCAAACACACAAGAAATTAACGCTTGGGTTCCTGTGGTGCCATGCCTCGTATGGTGTGCTCCCTTCCAGACTTCTGGTGAAGGATCCGTGGAGGACGAAAACGGCTGTGGTCTGTTAAAGTTGTGTCGAATATTATTGTATAAGTTAGGTTACAGTTGGACTTAGAGTTGTACGGTGTGTAAACAGAGTAGGAGACGTGTCTAAGTAGGACACTTGTATCCTAAACCTCTCATATATAGCGGGGGTAGACACACGATGTAATCTATGCCAACATAATAGCACGGGCACGCGGGGGAGCCGGCAGCGTGTGCCGGCGCCCGGGCGGCCGGGGTGCGGTATTGTGACGGTGTCATGGGGAGGAGCGCCCGTAGTCAGGCCCCGGGGATGTAGCCATGATGGTGAACCTCGTTAACAAATCTTGGTGTCGTGCTCGTGTGATTGCTTGATCCTCAGTAGATCAATGATGACCTCGGATTTATTCTAACAAGTGGTATCATGAGCAAGGTTCGATTTGAGGTCGTGGAAGATTGATCTAGAGGTGGATGAGTCATGAAGCTTCAGTGACGACATGCGAAAGAATTAATGGTTGAAGCCTAGGCTGATCGATGGAAGAAAATTCCTTCGGCGCAAGTCGTGGAGCACGGAAGCTATCGACGAGATCAAAAAAATAAGCAATCAGAATCATGCAAGCGGCAGGCGGGACTTGCGGCGATCGATCGGTGGATCGACGGGCGAGCATACAACCGAGGCGCATGCGCACGTGGCAGCGCAAGGCGTTGGTGCAAGTCCAGATCAATCGGAATCAGCGGTGGCGGAGCATCCAGGCAGCGGAGTCTTGGCAAGATCATCGATCAAGTCGATCGAGATCGGTTTCGGTACGAGCTGTGCAGACGTGAGCGCAGGTGGGCTGAAGCCCAGGCGGGGCCAGCGTGGTCAAGACGTGGACTGGACCATATGGGTCAGCGCTGGCAGGCCAAGGTGGAGTTGGCCGAACGATGCAAGTTGAAACGTGGAGGCGCTTGCGTACAGGTGCATGAGATTTGTTTATAAAAAAGAGCTACGCAACGGAGACCGGTGCTATCCATCGGAAGAAGAGATAGGAAAAGCTAGAACTACAGCCTACAGGAACACATGTGGAGTGGGGAGTTTATTCCATTGATCTTCACGGACAAGTGTATAAAGGAAGGCTCATGTGGTGGACTTTTGGCTCTATTTCTTTGTACACAGGTTGTGTATGTGGATGGTAGCGTGATGGTCTATGGTGCAGGTGGCGATGCTGGCGACATGCGTATAAGGCTCGGAGGAGTCTGGAGCGCGTCGTGACAGGATCATGCAAACACAGGGCGTCTAGCAATGCATTGAGATGTGCGGGGCTGGTCATGGCGCAAGGTGGAGCATGGTTGCAGTCGGATAATTTCGGCTGGGTCGGACTGGACTGTCTGACGGACCGACATGGATGTTGGTTAAAGCAGAAGACGGCGGTGATTTCAGCGACGACGACATAGGAGCGTGATGCTGATGGTGGCCGACTTCTGGGGCATGGAAACACGTGGTGCAGGCCTGAGGGCTTGTGCGGCTTCGACAGACTATGGCGCGGGTTGATTCAAGACAGTGCACATGAGAGCTTGAAGTCGACAGGGCGCGGAAGGGTGGCACGTACAACCACCATGGAGTCACGTTGAAGGTGGAGCTGTAGTCTGATGGACGACTTCACTCTGTGCTGATGAAGGGGCTACGGCGTAAATGCATGGAGAGTCGAAGCCTATTTCAGCAGGATAGCGAGAGACACGTGGATCAGACTGGGTACCAGTGGTCTGAAGGAGACGTGATACTCGGCATCGGTCGGTGATGATCGATGGTTCTTTGCAGTGAGGATTGAGGCAGTGGGGGCTAGCTACCCAGGAGACTCGACCAGGACAGCAGAGGCTCGACGCAGTGATAGTAGCGAGGCGTGCGGTATGCACGGGACACGGCGACATGCCAGGGCACCGGTGGTCTGATATGTTGTTAGACAAAGTGTGCAGGGGGTGCTGAAGTAGTGTTGACGAGTACCGGATTCAAGTTGGTGACTGGGTCTATCGGTGCCGGAAGATGGACAGGAGTTGACCATGGAGAATCTGAGAAAGTGACGGAGAGTCTGGAATTGTCAAAAGCTGAGAGAGTACATGGCCGTATATTCTGTGGTGTTTAGTGCACATGGCAAAGTGCGGATGACAAATACAAAAGGAGGCGGAGTGCTATAGTGGTGGGATATATCAGAGACTATCCGGAAGAAGGGTGAGACAACTGTGAATTCGACTCAGGGTAACACAGGGCGACGGTGAAATTCCTTCAAGTTTCAGATAGACGGTCAAGAAAGAGCGGTGGCATTGAGTTCAGGTAACTCTTATATGTGGCATCCAATATGCGAGTTGTTCATTTTCACGCAGACAGTGATCGGTGTGTGATAGTGTTGAATGGATCTCGGAAGTTGGGAGCACAAAATAGAGTAATGAGGAACTTAATTTTGCTCGAGGGTTGACTGTGAAGAAGACGAGAAGGGACTACAGTTGCAGGTAGAGTCACATGGAGTCTGGGAGTAGCAGCGGTGCTCATGGTGTATCTCAAGTCCAATGTACATGGAGGTTTGACGCACAGACGAATTCAAGGTGGTGGAGAATATTCGCCAAGGTGGAGTTTGTTAGAGTTGTGTCAAATATTATTGTACAAGTTAGGTTACAGTTGGACTTAGAGTTGTACGGTGTGTAAACAGAGTAGGAGACGTGTCTAAGTAGGACACTTGTATCCTAGACCTCTCATATATAGCGGGGGTAGACACACGACGTAATCTATGCCAACATAATAGCACGGGCACGCGGGGGAACCGGCAGCGTGTGCCGGCGCCCGGGCGGCCGGGGTGCGGTATTGTGACGGTGTCATGGGGAGGAGCGCCCGTAGTCAGGCTCCGAGGATGTAACCATGATGATGAACCTCGTTAACAAATCTTGATGTCGTGCTCGTGTGATTGCTTGATCCTCGGTAGATCAATGATGACCTCGAATTTTTTCTAACATGGTCACCACCTCCCCAAAATTTTGTCGGGGCACCCATTGCCTTGACTATGCACCTTGCCGTGCCGACAACCGTCTGGTTGCGCCTTTCCACCACCCCATCTGATGTGTTAAGTAGGGGGCGATGAGATGGCGCCCGATGCCATGGTCAGCACACCAGTCCGCGAACTTTGATGTGCTAAACGCGCCGCCGCGGTCAGCGCGGAACACCTGTAGAGGATGGTGAGACTACAACTCCACCGTGACCTGTAAACGGTGAATGGCCGTCGACGCCTCGCCCTTCGTCTTTAGCAGGGCGATCCAGATGTACCTGTTCTAGTCGTCAGGCATAGCCCGCGTGATGGGGCCACATAGATCAGTTCGAACGGCTCGACTGCTCCATACTTCGCCGCCACTGAAAACGGCACACAACGGTGCTTCTCGACAAGGCACGCCTCGCACGTCTACTCAACATGCACGAGTGCAGGCAGCCCGCAGACCATGCCTTTCCTGGCCAGCTTCTCGAGCCCCTTAGAGCTCTGGTGGCCTAACCGAGCGTGCCAATGCCAAGCGTCCTCACCAGCGTGCGTAGCAAGGCACATCGGTCTGACAATCTGCAAGTTAACGATGTATAGCGATTCTTTGTACGAGGTAACTTGGCGATCAACTTCTTTTCACGATCCCGGATTGACATCATGCCATGCTCGATGTGGGCACCCCATCTCGTTGAGTGGTCTGATGATGATGTTGGACTGTAGGAGCGGAATCCAATACACGCTCGTCAAGGCACGGTGAGGCTCGTCGTCGATCGCAAAGAGAATCATTCCTCGGCCACGTATGTTGACGATTGAGCCATCGCCGAAGTGCACCTTGCCAGAGATGTTCTTGTCTAGCTCGGTGAAGACAGCCTCCTCGCCGGTGATGTGGTTCTACGCACTAGAGTCAAGGTGCCAGGCAGCGTCCGCGTCGAGGACGGAGGGCCGGAGCTCCAAACGTGTGCACTCCTCGTTGAGGAAGAAATGCTCCCCCATGAGAACGGATGCCATGGCAGCGATTTTGACAGCTACAGCCAAGGCCCCTGGAACAGCTGCCATGGCGGCAGTTTTGGCTGCCATGGCTGGCTTTTTCGCTAGCCCGAGCTCAATAAAAGTGGCCACCAGGAGGCCTAGATCCATATCGTCCACCTGCGTCAAGTGAACAGCAACGGCCTTGTCGTGTTGCTTCTTCCGGCAGTCCCAGACCCAATGGCCCCTTTTCTAGCAATAGCAGCACATTTCACGGTCGTGGTCCTTGCCCGCAGTGCTGTGTGCCGCCCTACTTTGCTCTGGGGTGGGGCCGACTTTCGGAAGCGGCCTTCGCCGCTGCCTGAGGCGCTTTCACCCTGCGGCTAACTCTTGCTCGCCTCGCACTCCTTTTCTGTGAGAAGAAGGTAGCTGCCGCCGGTGTTTCCTCAGCAGTCCTCATGGTGATCCTTGACCACCCGCAGACGCCTAGTGACTCCTCGATCGAGAGCGTGCTCAGATCGATCAAGGTCTCGATGGAGATTGCAACCTATGTGAAACGAGGAGGGATGACGCGCAAGAGTTTTCAGACTACCTTGCCGTCGTCGACGATGTCCCCGAGAGAGCGAAGCGAGGTCGCAAGTCCGATGGTGCGTATCGCGAAGTCGTCGATCCGCTCGCCGTCCTTGAAGGTGATCGTTTCAAACTCAGCGCAGAGGCGTTGGGCATTCGCCTCCCGCACATGATCGCTGTCGAGGCGCCGCGTCCTGATCACAGCCACGCCTCCTTGGAAGCCGCCTTCCCCGCGAGCATGTTGTGCATCTCCAGCAGGGTAGACCGGATCAACGCCTCCACGGCCTGGCGATCGTCTTTTGGGACACAATGTCATCCTCGATGACGTCCCACAGGCTCGTGGTCTGCATGCTAACCTCCATTAGAAGCGCCCAATCAAAGTGGTTCAAGAAGGTGAGCATCGGTAATGAGAGGTTGGTGCCGCCACCGGGCTCGCGCATCACCTGTTGGACCACGATCTCGCTTCCACCGCCACGCGGCATCCTGCTGCGTCCGCGTCTCGGTGAGCGCTACTGCTCCTGCGATGATGTGGTTTTGGAGGTAGTCCTCTAGTGTCTACGCCCCCCCCCCCCCCCCCCCCCCCCGAACAAGACTCTGATGCCAATTGGTAGCCGGAAATCAGCTTTGAAGCTCCTCCCGAGCACACACACACACGAGACAAGTGTTTTTTGCACCATGCACCACTTGTGACTTTTCTGTTTTCTTTCCTCCTTTTATTCTCAATTACAAGCAAACGTGCAGAGCCACAATTCACATTGCTCATGCCATCTAAGGAACGAATTGCGCCACACACAAGTCTCAGCCTAAAGCAGTGCCACGAGCTGAAAAAACGCTAACTAAAAAGCTGAAGACTAGGCGTTGTCGTGGCAGCCTAAAAGCGCTGCCATGATAGCCGAAAACGTTGCCATGGCAAGCAAAACAAGTTGCGGCTGGTTTTATTCAACAACCGTGGCTCCCTCCCTCTTCGAACCAAGTAGCGGCGGTACCATGGGCGTCGTCCCCTTGGAGGCATTGTCTAGGATTCTTGTGGAGTCCCCGTGGTGGTTACTGGAATCAGGGTTATCCGCCGCTCACCTCGAGGGTGCCATGTACAACGTTACCGGCACTTCCTTGACGACACTTTCTTATTTATCCAGGGTGCCCTACCATCTGCTCGCTGACTCCTAGGCGCATGGGTGGGGCCCGTTATCATTGCTCTGATTGTTGTGGCTTACTCCCCCGTGCACAAAGGAAACTCTAGGTCTGGCTCCGAACAAGGCAGCGATAGCGCCATGGCGTCGTTCCCTTCTTGGGGGTGTCGTCTGGATGCTTGTGGAGTCCCCGTGGTGGCTGCTAGAATTGGGGTTGTCCCCTGCTCAGGACATGGGCTTCCGAGGCGCAGTGGACACCATCACCGGTGCTTCCTTGACTATGCTTTCTTTGGGTCTGGCCGGGCTCTTTCATCCGCCTACCAACTCCTTCTAGGCACATGGATAAGGGTACGTTGGCCTGGACTATCGTGGAGACATAGTCGTGAGGTCTTCATCTTCGGTTGTGACGCGGCCTAGTTGCTCTGTGTTTTGCCTCATTACCTTTGCCTCAAGGTTGGACAAGGTAAGGCATGTATTATGGTAGGCGTAGTGGGTATGGTTTCTAATCTCAGGCGTTGTTCCCGGCTTCTTTAGCCACATCTTCTTGTTGAGGTTATAACATAAATTACACCCCCAGTCCCACCCCAAGCCTACATGGCACTATGCATGGACGGTCAACAAAAATCAATGATGGTCAACACAAGCCAAGAAGGTAACAAAAGTCCAAGCAACCGCCGTGGTCCAAGCAAGCGATACCGGGTCAACAAAAGTCCAAGCAAGTCTTCATAGTCAACAAGTCAAAGGAAGAAGAACACATAAAATAAAAGAATAAGTCAAAGATGAAGGCAAATGAGCAAAGAAATCCAAGCCCAAGCAAGAGGCCTTCATATGGTGGAGGGAATCTCTCCCTAATGGGCCACAACCCACTTGCAACCCAAACTAAAGGCACATGGGTGAAAGGACTAAAGATTGACTAGTTATACCCTCCCACTCCTCTTTTCAAGGGTAGTCTTGTCATTTGTCAAGAACCCCTAGGCTATATGAGGCCCCCCATGGACATGTAAATCATTCACTCCCACTTGAATAAACTCAAGATGGGGGACATTCTCTCCCCCGTCCCTAAGAGCCGAGGCTCAACTGCAGGCCGGGAGTCAGAGTCTGAGGGTCCTAGTAAGGCTCAGACTAGTCAAGGGTCATGGGACTTTGGAAGCGGCGGCACTCTAAGTGTCATGTGCGCCGAGCACTACTCTCGAAGACCCTTCCTCATAGGATGTAGGTCACGCTCCAACGAGTCAACTGAAGATATTTTAAAAACATCACTGTGTCACTTTGTCGAGTGTACAACAACCTTCACTATAAGGCCGTCGTAGACACCCCAACCTACTCATCACTAACCACATTGCCAAGGATAGCCCTGGTCAAAAGTTGTTCCATAACAACAACACTTCTTTAATTAGATGATACACATGCTATGCGTATTCTAGAGAAGAAAACTGAAAATGTAAATATTACTAGCAAGATGCCCATGCGTTGCACGACACATCAAGATGCATTTGTATGAGTAGTTTATCTTGTGCTAGATAAGGATGAACGAGGCAAGGCCTTATCTGTAAATGTGGAGAGAGGTGCGGGTATCTTTTGTAAAATTGTCATAGTTTGCTTTCTATCCGTCAGATATAGATCGGACGGTTACAAGATGGCAGGCACACCATCATCACCAACTCGGTTTTTTTATAAGAGTAGTAGAAATACATAAACCTTTCAAAGTTGAGAAAAGATAGGTAGAGAAAACAAATCCTCAACGCTAGGATGGAATAATTGGTACACATGGTCTCACAAGGATAATTAGCAAACTATCAATGAAACCGATGAAGATACTGTAGCTGTCTATGGAAACAGTCTTCGTGGTGTTTCTGTCTGGACTAAATTTATCAAGCATGACAATATACCCCATCATACCCTCCACTTCTGAAACTTTTGCAGGAGAATCCAAGGTGACACCACATAGCAACTTGCACATCAAAATAGCAATTTGGTAGACCGTCAAAGCAACTATTCTTGGTAGAAATAACCATATATACTACCCAACGAACAATATTAATGGCTTTGATAAAACATGGAGATTACTAAAATGGAGAAAGGTCGTTATTGTTTTAGTATTAAGGCACCTTATTGGTGCTTTAATGACATGTGAGTGTGCATGGGCTGTGTGGCTTTGTGGCTAAGCATGGCAGTTATATGCTTAGACAAGAAATAGTTATGTGCTTGGTGAGTGCATGCATATGAGGGGTAATGGGCAGTAATATGGTTGCCTCAAGATTGCAGAAAATTGTCGTGTACTGCATCATGGTCCTAATTCACAAAACCTTAACTTATTTGTCCAGATACAAGTTGGCTACTTTACACTCTCAATTGGCCTTTTTCCTGTGCAAAAAATAGCAGTCTAAAATTTAGAGCTCTTTTTTGCGAATGAGTCTAAAGGAGCCACAAAAGAAACTAGGAACAGGATTCCTGCCAGTCTAAATTTAGAGTAGTTGAACAAAGGAGCCACCACAGAAACTAGGAACAGGATTCCTGCCATTTAGAATGAAAACCTCAAGTTATCGACAAGCATGAGGTCAGACCATTTTGACAAAAGGGATAAAGACAAGTCCTCATTTACAAGGAGAAAATTTTCATGTCCAAAAGAAGTAGAGATGTTCATACAGACTGGGCAAGCTTTTCCGTGATTTTGTGATCATAAATCTTTTACTAATACTCACCCAGAATATCTAAGTCATCATACATTAAATAACAGGGCAAGTACATATTGAGGCACCATGCCGCCTGCAGACCATGATTTGAAATAAAATGAATTCAAACCATATTTGCACATTACTCCACGGAATACACACCCAGAATATAATTCAGTTAACTACATACCTCTCAAAAACCTTTAATAACATAAAGATATTAGTGTATATTCAAGTTACATACCCAGAATTCAGGGTGAGTATGATCAGATAACAAGAATTCAGGGTATATGATCCAAATATACCCTAAAATAATTGAATTTGAATGTTTTTCAAAGTTATGTATTCCATTAGAGTATACACATTGGTTTATATATACCCAAAAATGAAAGTGATATTCAAGCTGAAACTGGATTTCTGATAGCGTAATGTTGGGCAATCATAGGTAGAATACAAACATAAATCATATACATAACAAACATATATAGGGTGCAAATTTTTTTTAAATACATAATATAACATAAAGCACAGAAAATCTCCAAACTAGTATGCTCAGTTAGTAAAGGTATAAACATGCTACTGACGCTGGACACAATCACCAAAGCTCTAAAGATTAATTGGTTTTTGAAAAGTTAAGTCGTGTTGAGGAGACAACATAAACTAACTGAATCTGCAAAAGACAGATATTTTAGGAAAAACTGGTTAGGTTATCTCCTAAACAAATATGGAAGCTACTAAAGTTCCTTGTTTCTTAATCAAATTGTATCTTTTGCGGGGATAACAAAAATTAATTGGCAGTGGTTTACATAAACCATAAAAGCATAAGCTCATGTGTCGGCATCATAATTCTAGCATCTCTGGTTTTGGCCGTTGTTGAAATAATATGGTAAGGGAAGTGAAGAACCATATTCCATATCATGTACTGTTCTTTCCTCACACAAAAGGGTATATGGGATATGGTTTGCAATTTCCTATTTTAACAGGGTATACTCGTTCATTTAAATCCGAAATAAGACCCTGAAACCTATAACGTTAACGAAAATTACTCAAAATCTAATGTTTTTATTCCAAGCCATGTTTAAATTTGAAGATTTTTGCACCCTTTATCATCAACTCTGCATCTAGATAAGATCTGGAAGCAGTTCATATAGAACATGTGGATAGCTAGACTACTGCTTATATGATAGAAATGATACTCCCTCCGATCCGAAAAAAGTGTCGTGGCTTTAGTTCAGCTTTAGTTCAAACTTGAACTAAAGCCACAACACTTTTTTCGGATCGGAGGGAGTACATTTTTTGGAAAGAAATTTTGTCTTAACTTCAGTTTCTTCAGACGAAGGGGAGCCTTGGCACAGTGGTAAAGCTGCTGCCTTGTGACCATGAGGTCATGGGTTCAAGTCCTGGAAACAGCCTCTTACAGAAATGTAGGGAAAGGCTGCGTACTATAGACCCAAAGTGGTCGGACCCTTCCCTGGACCCTGCGCAAGCGGGAGCTACATGCACCAGGTTGCCCTTTTTTTTTCAGTTTCTTCAGACATCTTTGTTGGTCATATTCGTTTCAGTTTTTTCACTCTGCTTTACTATCCTTGTTTATCAATAAAAGTCAGCTGGTTGCTCTAAAGAAAGAAATACATAAGTTACCCCCATATGCTTACAGTCAGCTACTGCATAACAAATCGATGTGATACACTGTCTCGTTCTCAATTGAAGTGGCATGTAAATCAAGCACGATAAAAAATTGCATGTAGCCCCAGCAGACTCCCATTCGAGATTTGAGTACTACAAAAAGGAGTGGAAATGGTAGCACTTGTGCAGTCATATATCTCAACCTGACAGAAGTAATAACTGGTCTTCCAGGTTTTTTGCCACAAGCCGCAAACTAGTAGGTTCAGCGTGATAAAAGCATAGCATCAGCATGTACAGCTGTTTGCCAACCAGTAAAGGAACAGGCAATGGCTAGGAATGTGAACAGGCCTGCATGTTGCATGGATTCCCTTAGTTCTGCAGATAAAAAATTGGTAGTTCCACACAACATCTTGTATTAAGTATGACACAAACTTCAGGAATCACAGCACCATAACTTCCTCAAAACGATAGGGGGGGTGGGCATATACCAAAATCCACCTTCTGGAAGCATTCGCGGCGCGACTGGATTACTGGGACAGGGAAGTTTCCGCGCCAATCCTGCACGATACAGCCACTACGAAACGATTTTTCTCCAGATCGTGACGAAGCGCGTCGGTGTACTCAAACTGGCAACCTAATTTGACACCGAGTCGCCGATTACGGTGCCTAGCAAGAGAAAAATCCGTGCCCCGGGGACTCACCTTCCTCGCTAGGATCGGTGCATTTTCGGAACCCTAGCCCCTCGAACTGGATCGCGATCCCGGCGACTCCACGCCACAAGCGCTGGGTTCCGGGAGCTTCCGATTCCATTAAGCCTCGATTGGATTCGGGCGCCGTTACGATTGGATTTTGCGCTTCGGCTGACATCAGCTCTACCCATTTTGGGGGGCGATGGCTTTGGGTGGGATGGTGAGGCTTCGGCTCCCGCCGAAAGTAGTGGGCAGGGCGGGGCGGGCGCCCCTATTTCTCGCTTTAAGCGAGACAGGGGGAAGCCTCGCGTCGGGGGAGCCCCAGATAAGCCGGCCTGCCGCGCGGGAGGCCACGGTCTTTTTTTCCTTCTGTTTTCTCTTCTCGTTTTTTGCTTTATTTTGGTGATTTTATTTATACTTTAAAATAATCAAAATATTTCAAAATACATTTTAAATATCATGAACAAGTATTAAAAAATGTTGAATAACTATTTAAAAATTGATGAACGACTATTTAAAAATATTAAACAAGTATTAAAAATGTTGAACAAGTATTTGAGAAATATCGAATAATTATTAAAAAAATTGAATAAGTATTTCGAAAATGATGAACAAGTATTAAAATGTTGATCAAATATTTAATAAATATTCAATAAGTGTTCGAACAATATTGAACATTTATACAAAAAATGTTGAACACTTATTAATAAAATGTATTTGACATATAATAAAATGTAGAACGAAAACAAAAATAAAAATAAGAAAAAAGAAAATCAAACAAAAAATAGAGAAGAAAAATGTTTAAAATATTTAAAGCACTAGAGAATTAAGTATGTCGCGCCCTAGAGGATTTCATGAACATGGTAGTAGCGCACTGGTTTGCAACACTATGTTATCATTTCAGAGACGTGGGATTAAATCCTTTTACCACCCCTTTTTCTTCCCATTTTTTAAAGTCTCGATTGGCCCAGCCCAGTACTGTAGATCTTTAGGTGAGACATCCTATCGTGTCTCACTTAGGCGATAAATAGCATTCGCGAGGGCGGGGCGGGGCGCAGAAAATTGCGTCGGAAGGTATTTTCATTGGGCTTTGCTACCAAGAAGGAATGAATCCGAGAAACCGGTCAGTAAATGGATGATGAAAATTGGGCTAAAAAATCACAATTCCCTCATGTTTGCCTGAGGCGAATTATTTTTTTACTTTTATTTATATTTTTAATTATATATATATAATTCAAAAAAATTACTTAACAAAATTAAAAACACGAATTTGAAAAAAATAACATAGCATAAAACAATTTTTAGTAGTTTTAGAATATGTTGGTAACTTTTTAAAAAATGTTCCTGTGATTCAAAAAATGTATGTGGTTTTTCTAAAAATTATATAATGTAAAATAAATTTTTGTAATGAAAAACAAGGTTTCATGCCATTCAAAAATGTGTATGTCATATTTGATGTAAATATTCCCATGTTTCGAAAAATGGTCTTGAAATTTTAAAACGTTTATATGAAAATGTAAAAAAATGTTTGTATAGGTTAATAAAATATTTATTCCATTAAAAATTTATGATGACATTTAAGAAATGTATGTGTTTCTAAAAAATGTCAGCAATATTTTGAAAAATGTTTATACAACGTAAAACAAATGTTCACATAGATTAAAAATGTTTTATTGTCACCTAAAAAATGTACAGCACGTATTTGGAAAAGTGTTACCATGTATTAAAAAATGATCAAACACATATATCTTAAGAAAATGTGCATCACGTGTATTTGAAAACGTCCAACATGTGTCAAAAACATGTGTGCTCTAAAAATGTAAAATTGTACTGAGAAAATGCGCTCAAGAAAGAAACCCGATAAAGCCGACAAAGAAACAAAAAGAAATCTAAGAAAACTAAGGAAACTAAAAAATACACTAAGAAATCCAAAATTAAAAAAGTGAAGAAAGAATACAAAACATTCAATGGGAAAAACAAAGAAAAAAATAAAAATCAAAGAAAACCGATGAAAAACCAAAGACAAAAGAAGAAAAAAAAAACAAAGAAACCGGTCAAGCGAACCTAGCGATCGAGACAGCCATAGCATGCGAGCGATCAAACACGCGAACGTGTGAAAATGGGCCGGCCAGATACTACAGCATCTGTAGGCAAATCTTATTATATATACATAAACATAACGGGACCTTCTAACCGATTCTCAAGAGAAAAGGAAAAAGGAAAGAAAAAACGATCAAAACTAAAGACAAAAGAAAAAGGAAAAAAGCAATGAAACCGCCGAGCAAACCTAGCGACGGAGTGCGAGCGAACAAATGCGCGGACGTGCGAAAATGAGCCGGCCAAATATTGTATGGTCGAAAATCCTGAAATAAGTTCAGGAATAATGCCAGCACCAGGACCTGAAACCTGATGGGCTAGGAATACCACTGTACCTTTAACCATCAAATCACAGGTTGGTTCATGCCTGTAGGTGAGTCTTATTATATATATATCAATACATAGACGTAGCCGGCAAAGACCCTGATGGTCAAGCACTGTATTCCTGAAATGCGGGCACCAGGACTTGAACCCTGATAGACCAGAAATACCACTGTCTATTTATAACCATCTAATCACAGATTGGTTCACGCCTATAGGCGAGTCTTATTATATATCAGTACGGGCGGTAGATAGACGTAGCGGGCAAAGACCCTCTAACCGATTCTCAAAAGGAAAAGAAAAAACACCCCATGGATACGTGACAATCCATCCCAGACAAGAGAAGAGCACAGAATGGGCTACAGCCTGCAGTCCTTGCTGACATTCTTCGGTACTCACCCGGTGAAAGTTACTCCCTCCGTTCATCGTTCACAAATACAAATTAAACTGTCAAAACGTCTTATATTCATGAACAGAGATAGTACGAGGCCCTAAATTGGTTGGTGCGGAAAACAGAGTGACGGATTTCGGCTAAGCTGCGGTAACACGGTCAGAACCTCCATACAAAGTTATGAACTACTCTGAATCTTACGGTTTCTTTTGCGACGGAAACACTGAACTTAATGTCTGCCGGGCAGATGTATTGTATGAGTAGTACTGTACAGAGCACGGGCAAAGTAATGCAGCATGCTCCAACCGATACGGACTCCGAAATCATTTCGATGGATTGGATCAAATGCGCCGTGCAGAGTACAAACCGATCGGCTGTGCTATTGTACTGTACAGTATTTGTATACGATGGGAAGAGACGGGGTGGTACGCGTACAGGCTCCGGATTGAATTATTTCCGATGGAGTGATGGTGTATGGTACAGGAGTACAGGCGTATGTGTGTAGGCGTATACGATCGACCGAATGTGAAGCAGCAGCCGTGCAATCATGCGTCGAAATTTCCTGACGGTACACAGCACAACTGCAGCCCGCAGGGGCCCGTTCATTCATCGTTCTTCCTTTACGCCCGGGGGCTACGCGTGAGAGGCGACGCCCCGCCCTATGGCGGTAGCATTAGGCAGATGCCAGTGCCTGTCTGGTAGATAAATCAATGTGGTGTCGCCCGGAATCGGGCTGCTGCGATGTAGGAGTAGTAGCGCAGGACGGCCTAGCGAGTACTGCTTGCTGCGCGTCCTTTCAGTAACACCCAATGCTGAGATCACTGCCACTTCACTTCGAGATTAGTAGATCGGAAAACCTATCACGTTCCGTATCATCATACTCCATCTCTTACACTGGTATTATCCATTTGGAGTCTTGTTTGATCGGTACGGCCAAGCCAAATTAGTCGCACATGAGATTGCGCTAGATCCTGCTGCTGCTGCTGTTTTCGTGTCAACGTCCATCATAGGCTTCAGACGTCAGAGTAGAGTGCCGCCTCTGCCTGCACCACACCACACGCAAAGTGGAAAGCTGTGCTCTTGTCAATCGCCTTAGTCCAATCACAACCCCAAGTAGACCAATCCTTCTATACGGATCTCCTTGGACGCGTGTGAAAACTTGTAAACCGTGCCAAGGGCATGCTTTTGCTGTAGTACTCCCTCCCGTCCCTTTTAGTTTGCATATGAGATTTGTTTAAAGTCAAGCCTCGTAAAATTTAACCAACTTTATAGAAAAAAATATTAACATTCACAATATGAGCTCAATATCAGTAGATGTGTCATGATTTAAATTTTCATATTGTATAATTTTATCATGGTAGATGTTGATATTTTTTCATATAAATATGGTCAAATTTTATGAAGTTTTTTTTGCGGAAAAAGAGAATTCATTACTTAACCATAGGGATTATTACAATTGTTTCGATACAGCAAATGAATCTCTTGAGGAATAGACCTCAGCCAAATAGCAGTACGAGAGTTATTATGGCCCAACTGGGCAAGGCTATGAGTAACAGAGTTACGATGGCAACGGACCAGGGAAATAGCATGCTCCCTGTCCATGCACAGAAGGCGTTTAATTTCTTCGACCGTGGCTGCAGCCGGTGATCGATCCTGCTCCGTTTGCATAATCATGCTGGCTGCCACTATGCAGTCAGTCTCGAGGATAAACGGAGCCTCACTCCACTCCAGAGTGAGCGCAATGCCCTCCAAGCAAGCAGCTAGCTCAGTCTCCAATGCGTTATTGCATGTGTACAGGAATCTGCATGAAGAAAAGATGGCGTCTCCTTTCTCATTTCGTAGGACCATGCCGGCCCCTCCCGTGCCGTCCGCTTCAAACTAAGCACCGTCGATGTTGAGTTTATTCCACCCAGCAGGCGGCCTCACCCATCCTTCTGGGGGACGCCCGCTGTCCATTGTTGCCTTGTGCTTCTCCTTCCTACATTTGCCTTGATTGTTTGAGGTCACCATCTTCCCTCGCACAATATCCTCAGTGGGGTGTTACTGGATGGTTAGCAAAGAATTGATGTAGCTGCAAATAAATCTCTTCGAAGCTTCGACAGGCGGGCAGTGGTTTTCGTGCGTCATTTCATTCCTCACGTGCCATATCCTCCGTAGAGTCATCATGATAGGTAGATGTTCATTGGCATCACAATTATCCAGGAGGTGGAGGAGCCAATCAGGGCTTGTGTCAATGGCCTCTTCCACTCCCGGCATTTGGTGTTCTTCGCGCATTTCACGCCACAACTCCACAGCCTTGGGGCATCTACAGAAAGCATGGAACGTATCCTCGCGCCCCATCCAAAAGATTGAGCAAATGTCAGATTTCGCTAAACTTTGAATAGCTTTATTTTCAAGAGTGGGAAGGGAACTTGTTGCCAATCTCCACACAAAGACTCGTACCTTAGGGGGAGCAAGGCACCCCACACTGTCTTTCAGACGACGCGTCGACCATCCGGTGCCCTACTCGTGGCGCACGTCTTCGTGCGGGTTTGCTTGTCGAGGGCGAGTCAATAAGCAGAGTGGGCGCTGACAAGACCACGAGGATCAGGTGCCCAAGCGAGGACGTCATCAATATGGCTTGGGGATGCCTTGATCTTCATGATTACATCAACGTCCATGGCCAGGAAGTGTTGGCGAAGGAGCTCCTGGTTCCAACATCCATCATCATGTAGCAGCTCCGCCACACGCTTGATTCTACAGGTACGTCGCTGGGAGATGGGTCAGTACGAAGTCGGCCGGGGAATCCAAGGATCGCACCAAGCCCGGATTTTTTTTCCCATTCCCAACTCGCCAGATGAGGCCTTTTCTCAACAGGTCAAGGTCGTGCTGAATGGCATGCCACGTAGAGGAGGCATTACCTGAAAAAACCGTATCAACAAGGTTACCGTTAGGATAATACCTCACTTTCAGCAGCCTAGCACATAGCGAGTCCGGTCTTTCGAGCAACCTCCAAGCTTGACGAGCTAATAGAGCTTGGTTAAATAGTCAAAAGTCCCGGAAACCCAATCATCCTCGTTGTTTTGGCTCCACAAGCTTCTCCCATGCGGACTAATGTGTTTTTCGTTGCCCTTCCTTTGATCCCCACCAGAAATTCCTAACAAACGTGTTAGGTCATCACAAACAGATTAGGGGAGTTTAAAGACACCCATAACATATGTTGGAAGAGCCTGGGCAGTAGACTTTATCATCACTTCTTTTGCTGCTTTGGAGAGAGTATCACCCCAAGTTAGGATGCGTTTTGTCAATATTTGCTGCAAATTTTGAAACCGGCCTCGGTGCATGCAACCCTCTGGGGTCGGCAACCCTAAGTACTTGCCTTCAAACTCGCCAGCAGGTACATGCAACTCATTTCTGACCACATCCTGAACTTCCCGCGGGCAGCTAGAGCCAAAAATAATTGAGCATTTTTGAAGATTTATGAGTTGTCCTGTAGCTTAATTGTACCCACTAATAATTTCTTTAATTGCCATTGCTTGATCTTGGTGTGCTTTGAAGAAGAGCAAGATGTCATCGGCAAATAAAAGATGGGATATGCCGGGTGCTCCTCTACAAATCTTCACCGGTTGAATGCTATTTGTTGCCACACCCTGTCTAATAAGAGCCGAGAGACCATCAGCCACAAATAGGAATGGGAATGGGGATAAAAAGGATCACCTTGCCGTAGCCCACGCGATAGTGCAAACGAACCCAATAGGGCTCCATTGAATTTAACTTGGTACCTCGCCGTGGTAACACATGTCATGATCCATCGTATCCACTGGTGAGCGAAACCCATCTTTTCACTAGTAGAAAAAGGCCCATTTGTCCCGGTTCTGGAACCGGGACTAAAGCCCAATACCTTTAGTCCTGGTTCTCTTACGAACCGGGACAGATGGGGCTCCACGTGGCCGCTGCGGCTTGCCCAGGCAAGAGGGCCTTTAGTCCAGGTTGGTAACACCAAACGGGATCAAAAAGCATCCACGCGTCAGCAGTTCAGGGGCTGGGTTTTTTGTTTTTTTAAGGGGGGGGGGGGGGGGGGGGGGGGGTTGTAGGGTTAATTTAGGGGTTTCATATATAGTGTTAGCTAGCTAATAGAGAGAAGTGACCTCTCTTATATCCGTGCTTGGTCGACGCTACGTACTATACGTATAGAGAGAACTCGCGACACGCTAGCTAGTAAGCAAATGAAGGAAATCATTAAGTACACAAGATCGTCATGAACATATACAAATAGAAGTGATCAACCTCCTCCTTCTCCCAGAGATTGATGAACAACAAGTTTTCGTATATCTATCCGACGCTACTAGCTACATATATACAATATAAGATCTCTTACAATCCCTAACATCTGAAGTCAAGTTCCACATGGTATTCTCTGGATTTATTGATGACGTGGTCAAGAAAGAATCCCGCGATTTCCTTTTGAATTGCTTTTATGAGATCTTGTGGTAGGAGATCATCCCGCATCTGCCAGATCTAAATCGAAGAAGAGGGTCAATACATGTGTATGAATGAAACCCAACACAAATGATGGTAATAAAATAAAATTGTGAATAATTTTGCTTACACACTTCATATTGTTTTTCTGGAGCATCTCAGTCATGTTCGCATACTCCTGGGGATCTTTCCGTCTTGAGTCTAAGACGGTTACTAGTCCTTGCTCAAGCTTAATCTCTAGGAGAATAAAGTTGTTGTTGCGCATGCATGCATAACTCATCAGTTACATTACTATAACCTCGAGTAATAAGGAAAACCGAATGTGCACAAGACAGTAACACTCACTTGAAGTTGTAAGGAAGGAGTATTTTATCTTTGCTTTGATTTTTGAGCAACGATTGCAACATGTTGTCCTTGGTATCTGCGACTCTATTTTTAACCGTCCATTCATGTATGATATTTGGGTTAATGAACCCAATGTCATAGATTTGTGCTTTTCTGCATTCGACGATCTTCAATCTGCATAATATAGTGAGGATAATTATATATACATGCAATGAAAGAGCTGAGCTATATATAGAGAGAGACTTAATTACAAAAAATAATATTTATAGATAGTAGCAAACCATGAGTCATTTGTCGAGGACCTTTAGATTGTAGAACTGGAAAAACTCGTCAAAATCAATAGTTAACCATTGTTGGTGTCAAAATCGGCGGATCTCGGGTAGGGGGTCCTGAACTGTGTGTCTAAGGCGGATGGTAACAGGAAGCAGGGGACACGATGTTTACCCAGGTTCGGGCCCTCTTGATGGAGGTAATACCCTACGTCCTACTTGATTGTTCTTGATGATATGAGTATTACAAGAGTTGATATACCACGAGATCGTGGAGGCTAAAACCCTAGAAGCTAGCCTATCGTATGATTGTCTATATTGTCCTACGGACTAAACCCTCCGGTTTATATAGACACCGGAGGGGGCTAGGGTTACACAGAGTCGATTACAAGGGAGGAGATCTTCATATCCGTATTGCCTAGCTTGCCTTCCACGCCAAGGAGAGTCCCATCCGGACACGGGACGACGTCTTCAATCTCGTATCTTCATAGTCCAATAGTCCGGCCAAAGGATATAGTTCGGCTGTCCGGAGACCCCCTAATCCAGGACTCCCTCAGTAGCCCCTGAACCAGGCTTCAATGACGATGAGTCCGGCGTGCAATACTGTCTTCGGCATTGCAAGGCGGGTTCCTCCTCCGAATACTCCATAGAAGATTTTGAACACCAGAATAGTGTCCGGCTCTGCAAAACAAGTTCCACATACTACCGCAGAGAGAATAATATTTGCACAAATATAATCTGCTGACGCGTTCTGACAGCACGACGTTATGTCATGGCTCGGTCATTATTCGAACCGTTTTTCTCAACCAACACCGCACATAACATGGGGCGGTTTTCTCGACATGTCTTGTCAAAGCAGAGATCGTGTTCCCCTTATTACGGGATTCTCATCAATACGGACGTGGGTAACCCAACCACACCATCAATTACGGTGTCTGGGGAATAAGCGGTTTTACCAGGCAAATGGGGAGACACATCGCCTCTTCCGCCCTTATAAAGGGACAATGATTTACTCTTTTCACCCACGCCTTCTTCCTCCTTGCTTACCCATTCCCTCACACCCGAGCTCTAGCGCCCAAGCTCGCGTTCTTCTTCTCAAACCACTCCCAGCATGTCCGGAGCAGGAGGCAAGTGGATGGTCTCCTCCGTCACGGAGGAGAACATCAAGAAGTTACGGGAAGCCGGATATCTGGCCGCGAATATTGCACACGGGCTGCCAGATGTGGGGCAGATCATCCCAACGCTCGAACCCCATGAGAGGGTAGTTTTTCTTACCCATTTTGTCCGCGGACTGGGATTTCCCCTCCACCCGTTTGTCCGCGGGCTCATCTTCTACTACGGGCTGGATTTTTCATGATCTGGCCCCCAATTTCATCCTCAACATCTCGGTGTTTATCGTCGTGTGTGAGGCCTTCCTCCGCATCAGGCCCCACTTCGGCCTATGGCTGAAAACCTTCAATGTTAAACCAAAGGTGGTGGGTGGCCAGCAAGCAGAGTGCGGAGGCGCCATGGTGGGCAAGATGCCTAACATCACCTGGCTCGAGGGCACCTATGTGGATACCATAAAGGGGTGGCAATCTGGCTGGTTCTACATCACCGAGCCACGCGACTCCAACTGGGTGGCGGCCCCCAAATTTCGATCCGGAATCCCCACGCGGCTCACCTCCTGGAAAGACAAGGCCTGTCCTGGGGTTCTTCGGTAGAGTTGACCGGACTCCAGACCTGCATCCGGAACATGACGAGCAAGAAAATCAAGCTCGTCAACGTGGTCCAGGTCATGCTCCTCTGCAGGATCCTCCCGTATCAACGACGGACATTCGATTTGTGGGAGTTCGACTCAGGCAAGCATCAGACACTGCGAGAGCTCTATGACACGACGCACGAGGACGTCTGGAGGGTGCTGTTCAAGGGCGCCGAGATTCCTCCTTCCCTCACTGAGGACCGCGGACTCAGCGCAAAGCGCCGCGCCAATTCGGTAAGTTTTTATATCTCTTAGGGTACTTATTTGCCCCGGTTTAGTCATATGCAGGATCTAAGCTTCTATGCCATTAACAGGACTGGATAAAGATAGCGGAGCAGCTTGATTGCCCAGCCCCCCTGCCCAAAGATCCTGCAGGCACTCTCCTAACGGAGATGCTGACTCTGGCACCTTACGAGGTGCCGGTGAAGAAGACCAAGAAGAAGGCCGCGGGAACCCGAAAGGGTCTCCGGTGCAAGGTTGTATTGGACTCATCGTCCGATGACTCCGATGCGCACTCCTCCCATGAAGACGAGGAGGAAGAGGAAATTTCTCCCCCCAGCCGGGGAAGACAAGAAAAGGAAGGCCGACCCAACCGGGGAGGCCGAAGGGTCCAAGAAGGGCAAGACCCTTCCTCCGGACTACGCTACGACGGCCGCCTACAGCGGCGACGAGTGGCTACCCAGGGTCAAGCCCTTGGCGAAGTCGTAAGTATCCGGACACCATAGTAATTCGTGGTATGTTTTATTGCACTTCTTCTTCTCATGCCGAACATGATTATGCAGTCCGTCCCGTGTTGATCTCGACTTAACTTCGTCGAGCGGTTCGTTGGACTCGTCGGATATGAACAACGGTTCTCTTCCGACCGCCTCCACTCCTTGCCCTGCGGACAACATCGAGGTGTTGTCTCAACAGACACCGGGCCAAGGGGAGGCAGTCCTGGGGGCGCCTCGAGGCGACCTTCCGGACCCTGGGTGCAAAGGGAGCCGGACTCCCATGGGCTCCAGGTTTGGCCCCCAGCCGAGCACTGCACCGGAATCTTCGGTGGTTCCGGACTTCGGCGGGCGAGCCCCCGTTAAGGGGGGAAAGCCGCCCGTGTCGGTGTCCTCTGTCTATCCAGAGGCACCGGAAAACTAGCTGGAAGCGCTTCGCGGCGCTTCCATCGATGAAGAGGACCGTACTATCATGAGTGCGGTGATCGAGAGAGTTCAGTCTGCCAAAAACGGACTGTCTGAAGCTTGTGCCAGCCTCTTTAATTCTCATCGACAAAGCATCCTTCCCAGAATCCCTGTAGGTTTTCATGTACCATTGATGGAATCTTCGCATCATCGTTGTTAGAGGAGGACTTCCATCTTTGACGAGAGGCTTCCCGTACTAGTATTTGAATTCGTCCACCTCCATTGTATCAAAATTGGCATCGTCAGGCAGGTAATCACCAGGATTGGTACCGAGAACCATCCCCGGCAGATTTGCGACGATGTCGCTAGACACCTTGAGCGGGGGGCACGATTGGTTCTCCTGTTCTCCGAGCTGGGGAATTTTTTCCCACTTCTTCGATCTGCTAACCTTTTGTCACCTGAAGTAGTTCCTGACCGCCGCGCATCTTCATATGTCTTTTTAAGACAACGGACATGGTTGTCATCGGGCGGAGGCAGTGATGGTCGCTTCAGGGCATTGGTAGTGCGCTTCAGTTTCACCGGATCTATCTTCTCCTCCGGAGGTAGATGTTTCATAGCTCTTCGCGTTTCAAAGATGTCCTTCACTTGGGCTTCACAGATCTTCGCGTTTTCCTCCTCGGTCATCTCATATGGTAACTTCTCTACAGGCTTGAGAGATGGATCGAATCTGTATTGCCTCCTGCCTCTGGTTGTACTGCTAGACGCCGGAGCGGCGGCGTCTCTCTTCCGTTGCTGCTGACGGGTAGTAGAAGGAGGCAGAGTGCTCCGACGCATCGGAGCAACCTAAGCGGCGGTGTCTGGCTTCCGCCGTTGTTGATGAGGCGGACGAGGAGGCGGGCTGCTCGAACGCGCCGGAGCAGGCGGAGAAGGAGGCGAAGTGCCGCCCTCACGCACTGAAGAAGGAGGTGGAGTGCCCTGATCACTCGCCGGAGGAGGAGGAGGAGGCGTCCAGTTCAGAAGCTTGGTGTGCTCCTTCCGCCATAGACATGGAGTCTTCAGAGCAAGACCCAACTGAGTCTCCCCTTCACCGGTAGGGTGGTCAAGCTCGAGCTCGTCAAATCCCTCCGATATTTCATCCACCATCACAACAACATAGCCTTGTGGAATTGGACAACAGTGAAAAGTTGTGTCGGGTTCAGAAGGTGCAACAGAGCTGACAGCCGCCTTTACTTTGAGGTTCTGCCATTGCATCATAAGGTGGCAATGTTGAGCCTTTGTGATAGCATCCACGGGGTAGCTAGCTAGGAGCCGTGAAGTCAGGCTGCTGAACAATCTTGGTGGAAGCCACGCTGCTTCTCCGCTGAGATGGCGGGGTAGCTTCTGGGGTAGCTCCGTCAGGTCACTGGCTGTCAACTTGTTCCTCTAGCTTTCGTACCCCTGCATTCAGCTTCTTTAGTTTGCTCTGCTCCACTTTCCTCCTCCTCTCCTGGGTTTTGTAACCACCTGCGCTGGGAAACCCAACCTTCAACGCAACGGAGCCTGGCGTGCCTCGTGTTCGTCCAGGGTGCTCAGGATTCCCCATGGCCTCTGTGAGCTCGTCGTTCTCTCTGTCGGGAATGAACGTCCCTTGCTACGCTGCAGCGATATACTTCTTAAGAACCAAGTCAAACACACTTCCTTGTTTCAGGGTCCTAGGTTCCCCCAACCCCGAAGAACCAAGTCCTTGAACGGTCTGGCCAGTGGAATGTCTCTAGTTTGACCCCTTTAGCAAGCAGGTCATTCTCAGCCTTGTCCCATAATGGTCGGGCTTTGAGATAGCCACCTGACCCCGTGCGATGGTGATGCTCCTTCTTTGTAGCATTTATCTTGTTTGTCACTGACATCTTCTTACTCTTGTCCGATGTCTTGTAGGCCACAAATGCGGGCCAGTGATCTCTTATCTTCTCAAATCGGCCGGTGAATTCTGGAGTCTTCCCTTTGTCGACATACGTTGATTTCAACTCATTCTTCCACCTCCTAAATAGATATGCCATCTTCTTAAGGGCATGAGCCTTGACCAATGGCTCTATAACTCGCTTATCCAGATCCTCCTCTGGCTGTAGGGTGAAATTTGCCTTCAGCACGGTCCAAAGATCATCTTTGTATCTATCGTTGACATAAGGAACTCGAGGGTCTTCGTTCTTAGGCTTATTCCATTGGTGGATGCTGATCGGGATCATGTCCCTAACAAGAACCCCGCACTAAGCAGAAAATGCTTCCTTGGTCCGGCTGGGTTCAATCGGTTGGCCATCGCCCGCGATTGCAGTGATCGTGAACCTTTCATCCTGGCGCAACCTTTTCTTCGAGCCTCGTCTCGTTACCGAAGTTTGGCTCGATCTGGAGGGCTAGAAAATAACAAAGAAGAGTTAATACGTGTACATAGCAAAACAATTAATGCATCAATTAGCTAGTCAGCACAAGCTTAATTAATATATATACCTCGCGAGACTTTGCAACAGCTCCCTCCTCCATTCGGTCATCGGAGCCGTCATCACGGTCTCCTTCTTCCACTGGCATTCGGTCATCGGAGCCATCATGATCATGTCCTTCCTCCTCCATTGTTCGATCACCGGAGCCTGCTTCACCCTCTCCTTCCAGACCATCGGTGTTGTTGAGATACGATATGACATCACCTCCGTCGAGGATTATGCCCCCCAACAACTATTCTGCTTCCAAGTCTCGGTGCTCCATAGTTTATGCAAATATTACGACATGGCAATTAATATACAAACATGACAAATGGATATATTAGTGGCAAACGTAGACCTAGCTAGCTAATCACAACAAGGAATATTAATTAGTGGCCTCAACGCGTCTACGGTTTGGGGTGGCCTCGACAGTGCTTCTAGGGTTTGGGGTGGCCTCGGCAACGCTTCTAGGGTTTGGGGTGGCCTCGACGCTTCTAGGGTTTATGGTGGCCTCGCGGCAACGCTTCTAGGGTTTGGGGTGGCCTCGACGCTTCTACGGTTTGGGGTGGCCTCGCAGCAACGCTTCTAGGGTTTGGGGTGGCCTCAGAGCTTCTAGGGTCTGGGGTGGCCTCGCGGCAACGCTTCTAGGGTTTGGGCCGGACCGCCTCTCTCATGAATGTCCGACGTCCGGGCCGACAAGGGATTTAACAAAATGGCGCCATTATGGATGTGCAGAAAATGGTCCCTATTTTTCCTGATCTCATCTACCCTTTTATATGTCATGTTGTCTAGTATCAAAGGACTCAAGAAAACCATGGCTTCATCATTATTCGGAAGTAACAGGCGGATGATGGTATCAAGCTCTCCAAAGTTATTTTGGAACGGAGTCCTGTTAGGATAATTTGCTTTTTGGTACGAAGTTCAGCAAGAGCCTTTTGAATATCGCTATTTGGAAGGCCTTTGCTGAACTTCGTACCAAAAAGTGAATTATCCTATCGGGACTCTTTTCCAAAATAACTTTGGAGAGCTTCATACCATCATGTGCCTGTTAATTCTGGCTAATTATGA
This sequence comes from Triticum aestivum, assembly GCF_018294505.1. Taxonomy (NCBI): domain Eukaryota; kingdom Viridiplantae; phylum Streptophyta; class Magnoliopsida; order Poales; family Poaceae; genus Triticum; species Triticum aestivum. The sequence goes on from NC_057800.1 coordinate 521,226,360, forward strand.
AACCATGGATTTCTTCAATACTTTGACACAAGAGAACATGCACATATAGAATGGTAGATGAGATCAGAAAAATATGGATCAACTTAATTATGCACATCCATAATGGGGGCATTCTTGATAAATCTCTTATAAATCTCAAGAGTGTTTGTCGGGTAGGGGTAGGAGGGGGTAGGAGATCGACAACGTTTTTTTCTAGGGTTTGGGTGTCCTCGAGAGTTGGTCAAGCGAGAGGGGGTTGATCGATGTCCCCCTCTCGACCCCTCGGCGACCCTCGACCCTCGACCCCTCGACGACCCTTGACCCTCGAACCCTCGGCGACCCTCAACCCTCTACCCTAGTTCCCGACCCTCGACCGCTCGGCGATCCTCGACACCCTCGTTCCCGATAAAAATTAAGAAGAGGAAGAAGAAGAAGAAGAAGAAGAAGAAGAAGAAGAAGAAGAAGAAGAAGAAGAAGAAGAAGAAGAAGAAGAAGAAGAAGAAGAAGAAAAAGAGGAGAAGAAGAAGGAATAGAGGAGAAGAAGAAAAAAAAGAAGAAAAAAAAGGAGAAGAATAAGGAATAGAGGAGAAGAAGAAGAAATAGAATAATTCTTGTTCTTATCCTCTATTCCTTCTTCTTCTTCTTCCTCTTCTTATTTTTTCTCCTCTTCTTCCTCTCCTCTTCTTCTCTTCTTCTTCTCCTTCTTTCTCTTCTTATTTTTTTCTCCTCTTCTTCTCTTTTTTCTCCCCTTTTCCTCTCCTTCTTTTTCTTCCCTCTTCCTTCTTCCTCTTTTCCATACATATAAAAGTTTTAAAAAAGTTCTTTTCCACACATAAAAATGTTTAAAAAACAGAGCACGTTTAAAATTATAAAACATCATGCATATTACAATTGAAAAATACATGCATACATACAAAAAATACATACATACATACAAAAAATACATCTAAAAATACATATATCTAAAAAATAAATACATACACATATGAACATCTTAAAACATCTACAAACATGTAACAAAAAGAAATCATATATAACAAAAAAAGCTACATGGCGGCAGAGGGGCAGGGGCGCGGTGCTCATAGAGGGAGGCGTCGGGGCAGGGGCAATGGGGCACGGCGGGCGGCGTCGGGGCGGGCAGGGGCGCACGGCGGGCGGCGTCGGGCCGGGCGGGCAAGGGTGCACGACGGGCGGTGTCGGGGCGGGCAGGGGCGCGGGGAGCGGCGCCGACGTCGGGGCAGAGGGCGTCGGGGGCAACAACGACGACGAGGTGCGTTAGAGCAGCCTGACAGCGTCGGTGCAGGGCTCGGAGGCGACGGCGACGATGAGCAGCGTTGGGACGTCGGGACGAAGAAAGAAGTGATTTTTGCAAAAATTGCTAAGGGTTTTGATAACCCACAAGTATAGGGGATCGCAACAGCTTTCGAGGGTAGAGCATTCAACCCAAATTTATTGATTTGACACAAGGGGAGCCAAAGAATATTCTAAAGTATTAGCAGTTGAGGGTGTCAATTCAACCACACCTGGAAACTTAGTATCTGTAGAAAAGTGTTTAGTAGCAAAGTAATATGATAGTGGTGGTAGCGGCAACAAAAGTAAAGACAACAAAAGTAATGTTTTTGGTATTTTGTAGTGATTGTAACAGTAGCAGCGGAAAAGTAAATAAGCGTAAACCAGTATACGGAAAACTCGTAGGCACCGGATCAGTGATGGATAATTATGTCAGATGCGGTTCATCATGTAACAGTCATAACATAGGGTGACAGAGAACTAGCTCCAATTCATCAATGTAATGTAGGCATGTATTCCGTATATAGTCATACGTGCTTATGGAAAAGAACATGCATGCCATCTTTTGTCCTACCCTCCCGTGGCAGCGGGGTCCTATTGGAAACTAAGGGATATTAAGGCCTCCTTTTAATAGAGAACCGGAACAAAGCATTAGCACATAGTGAATACATGAACTCCTCAAACTATGGTCATCACCGGGAGTGGTCCCGATTATTGTCACTTCGGGGTTGCCGGATCATACCACATAGTAGGTGACTATAGACTTTCAAGATAGGATCAAGAACTCACATATATTCATGAAAACATAATAGGTTCAGATCTGAAATCATGGCACTCGGGCCCTAGTGACAAGCATTAAGCATAGCAAAGTCATAGCAACATCAATCTCAGAACATAATAGATACTAGGGATCAAACCCTAACAAAACTAACTCGATTACATGATAAATCTCATCCAAGCCATCACCGTCCAGCAAGCCTACGATGCAATTACTCACGCACGGCGGTGAGCATCATGAAATTGGTGATGGAGGGTGGTTGATGATGACGACGGCGATGAATCCCCCTCCCCGGAGTCCCGAACGGACTCCGGATCAGCCCTCCCGAGAGGTTTTAGGGCTTGGCGGCGGCTCCGTATCGTAAAACGCGATGATTTCTTCTCTCTGATTTTTTTCTCATCAAAACTCAATATATGGAGGTGGAGTTGGAGTCGGAGACGCAACAGGGGGCCCACGAGGTAGGGGGGCACGCCCTAGGGGGGGCGCCCCCCACCCTCGTGAGAAGGGTGTGGGCCCCCTGGTCTTCATCTTTGGCAAGGATTTTTTATTGTTTTTTCTAAGATGTTCCGTGGAGTTTTAGGTCATTCCGAGAATATTTGTTTTCTGCACATAAAATAACACCATGGTAATTCTGCTGAAAACAGCGTCAGTCCGGGTTAGTTCCATTCAAATCATACAAGTTAGAGTCCAAAACAAGGGCAAAAGTGTTTGGAAAAGTAGATACGACGGAGACGTATCAACTCCCCCAAGCTTAAACCCTTGCTTGTCCTCTAGCAATTCAGTTGACAAACTGAAAGAAAGAAAAACTTTTACAAACTCTTTTTGCTCTTGTTATTGTAACTGTATCAAGCCAGCATGCAAGTTTTCAGCATAGATCATAACTAACCACATTTGCAATAATTCTCAGGTCTCACAATTACTCATATCAATAGCATAATCAACTAGCAAGTCATAATAATAAATCTCGAATGACAACACTTTCTCAAAACAATCATAATATGATATAACAAGATGGTAGCTCACTAGCCCTTTCTGAGACCGCAAAACATAAATGTAGAGCACCTTTAAATATCAAGGACTGACTAGACATTGTAATTCATGGTAAAAGAGATCCAATCATAGTCACACCCAATATAAATTAACAGTGATGAATCCAAATGACGGCTGTGCTCTCCAGCTAGTGCTTTTTAATAAGAGGGTGATGACTCAGCATAAAAGTAAATGGATAGGCCCTTCGTAGAGGGAAGCAGGGATTTGTAGAGGTGCCAGAGCTCAGTTTTGCAATAGAGATAAATTGTATTTTGAGTGGTATACTTCCATTGTCAACGTAAGAACTAAGAGATGGCGATATCTTCCACGCTAAACACATTATAGGAGGTTCCCAAACAGAATGGTAAAGTTTATACTCCCCCTCCACCAACAAGCATCAACCCATGGCTTGCTCGAAACAACGAGTGCCTCCAACATACATCAGGTCCCAGGGGGAGTTTTGTTTGCAATTAATTTTGATTTAATTTGCATAAAGCATGGGACTGGGCATCCAGGTGATCAGCCATTTTCTCATGAGTGAGGAGCGGAGTCCACTCCTCTTGAGAATAACCCGGCTAACACGGAAGATAAGGACAACCTTGGTTGATACATGAGCTATTCGAACATACAAAATAGAATGTTTATTTGAAGATTTAGAGTTTGGCACATAAAATTTACTTGGCACGGCAGGTAGATACCGCATATAGGAAGGTATAGTGGACTCATATGGAATAACTTTGGGGTTTAAGGGATTGGATGCACAAGCAGTATTCTCGCTTAGTACAGGTGAAGGCTAGCAGAAGACTAGGAAGCGACCAACTAGAGAGCGACAACAGCCATGTACATGCATTAAAATTAATAAACATTGGATGCAAGCATGAGTAGGATATAATCCACCATGAACATAAATATCGTGAAGGCTATGTTGATTTTGTTTTAACTACATGCGTGGACATGTGCCAAGTCAAGTCACTTAAATCATTCAAAAGAGGATACCACCCCATCATACCACATCATAATCATCTCAATAGCATGTTGGCATACAAGGTAAATCATTATAACTCATAGCTAATCAAGCATGGCACAAGCAACTATGATCTCTAATTGTCATTGCAAACATGTTTATTCATAATAGGCTGAATCAAGAACGAGGGACTCATCATATTTACAAAAACAAAAGAGGTCGAGTTCATACAAGCTTTTCTCATCTCAGTCAGTCCATCATATATCATCATAATTGCCTTTCACTTGCACGACCGAACGATGTGAATAATAATAAGAGTGCACGTGCATTGGACTAAGCTGGAATCTGCGAGCATTTGATAAACAGGAGAAGACAAGGCAATATGGGCTCTTGGTTAAATCAACAATAATGCATATCAGAGCCACTTCAACAATTTAATTATAGTCTTCTCCTACTGACCCCCGAAGAAAAGAAATAAAACTATTTACACGGGAAAGCTCCCAACAAGCAAAAGAAGAACGGGAAATATTTTTGGGTTTTCTTTTTAATTATTACTACTACAGCAGAAAAATAAACTACTACTAATTTTTTTGGTTTTTCTTAAGGTTTAACAAACACACAAGAAGAAAGAATAAAAAGGAAATAAACTAGCATGGATGATACAATGAAAAAGTATGAGCACCGACATCTAGCAATGAGTGTGTGTGAGCATAAATGTAATGTCGGTGAGAAATACGTACTCCCCTAAGCTTAGGCTTTTGGCCTAAGTTGGTCTATGGCCAAGGCTGGCCTGGCGGATATCCATAATAATAGTTGTTGGGGTCGTACTGTGATGAGGAGGAATAGTTGGGATCATACTGTGATGAAGAAGAAGACTCTGACTACCACTGGCTGACAGTCATCTCTTGATCCCAAGAATAAACAGATTGTCGTGGAGGCTCATCTTGTGGCTCCTGTTCCGGGGCTGGTGCAGGGTTCCGGTAGGCGTGAATAGCCGTCAACGGAACAAGGTACGTGCCTGCAGTCAAATCAAACAAAGAAGGAGTAGGCAAGGTAATAGTCTCAGGATGATGTTTATTAAAGAACAATTGATATTTAAGCTCCCCTGCCCTATTTTAACAATAAAATCATGTGCCACCATACTTTTATGATCTAGATAAACACGGGGTAGCACCTTTTCTTCCTTCTCAGCATGCCTAATAGGTATGTTAAAATGCGCGGCTAGGCGTGTGGCATAGATGCCTCCAAAGATGGGGCCCTTAGTACAGTTCATATTTAACCATCTAGCAATAATACTGCCCAAACTAAAAGTGTTGTCACTGTATAAACCTTGGAGCAGAATAATTAAATCAGGGATACTAAGGTTTCCAGAATTTCCGCGTCCAATTAAACAATGACTAGCAAATAATGCAAAGTAACGCAAAACAGGAAAATGTATGTTAGTGATTCGTGCGTTGAAAACCTTCCTCGTTTCTCCTACAGTGATGTTATCAATAAACCCAGCCACATCATCATGATGTGGTTCTTCTGTCTTGCCCTCAAAAGGGACTAAGCAAATCCGACAGAAATCATAAAGTGACATCTCCTTGTGCCCATCATATAAATGAAACTCCACCGTAGGTGGTGAGTTCTTAGAATGAAAATGAAAGTTTTGCACAAAGGTATTTATGAGTAAGAGATACTGATCGCATTGGTCGTGGAGGAAAGCGGCGAGGCCTGCATTGTGAGACAATTCATGAAAATCTTTATAGATACCGGCTGCTCTCAAGAAATCATCAAAAGGCCATTCACATGCCCGAATCTTCGCGGTGCGCGGCAAATTATACTTAGGCTTCGGTGCCTTTTCCTTCGAGCTTTGGCTCGATGAGCCCCTCAATAATCTCCTCATCATTTTTCTGAAACAATCTGAAATTTTTAGTAACTTCAAAATAAAAGTAAATCAAACTCAATAATATTGATAGCAACTACTCCTAAAAGTGCCTAGAGCCTAAATCAAGCATTAGAACTACTTCGAACCATATAAATTTGACATGCAAGCTCAAGAACATGGTCACCTATGCAGCACAAATTTGCAAAGAATAAAGCACTAGAACAAAAACTAATTGGACCAATGGAGGAGTCACATACCAAGGAACAATCTCCCCAAGCAGTTTTGCGAGAGGTGCTTTGAGCAAGGAGACCGAAAATCGCAGCAAAAGTGGCTGGAACTCGTGCTTGAGTTGGTTTTTCAGGTTTGTGTGAGAAAGAGGAAGAAGATGGGTGCTGGGATAAGTGGAGGAGGGCCACCATGGGCCCACGAGGCAGGGGGCGTGCCCTATAGGGGGGGGCGCCCACCACCCTCGTGGCCAGGTGGCAGCTCCTCCCGCGGTAATTTTTGCACAGTAAATCCTCAAATATTCCCGAAAAAATCATATTAAATTGGCATGGCATTCTGAGGACTTTTATTTTCAGGATATTTTTATATTGCACGGATAAGTCAGGAAACAGACAGAAAATACTGTTTTTACTTTATTTAATATAAATAACAGAAAGTATAAAGAGGGTACAGAGGGTTGTGCTTCTAGTTTCATCCATCTCATGCTCATCAAAAAGAATCCACTAACAAGGTTGATCAAGTCTTGTTAACAAACTCATTCCGATAATCATGAAACCGGAGAAATTTCGAATAACACTAAGTTGCCTCAACGGGGATATGCACATCCCCTATAATAAGAATATCATATTTCTTCTTGACGGTAGGAAGAGGAAATTCAAAACCTCCAAATATAATCGATGAAATTTTTCCAATAGAATTGATACTATGAACTTGAGGTTGTTTCCTCGGAAAGTGTACCGTATGCTCATTACCATTAACATGAAAAGTGACATTGCCTTTGTTGCAATCAATAACAGCCCCTGCAGTATTAAGAAAAGGTCTTCCAAGAATAATAGACATACTATCATCCTCGGGAATATCAAGTATAACAAAGTCCGTTAAAATAGTAACGTTCGCAACCACAACAGGCACATCCTCACAAATACCGACAGGTATGGCAGTTGATTTATCAGCCATTTGCAAAGATATTTCGGTAGGTGTCAACTTATTCAAGTCAAGTCTATGATATAAAGAGAGAGGCATAACACTAACACCGGCTCCAAGATCACATAAAGCAGTTTTAATATAATTTCTTTTAATGGAGCAAGGTATAGTAGGTACTCCGGGGTCTCCAAGTTTCTTTGGTATTCCACCCTTAAAAGTATAATTAGCAAGCATGGTGGAAATTTCAGCTTCCGGTATCTTTCTTTTATTAGTAATGATATCCTTCATATATTTAGCATAAGGATTTGTTTTGAGCACATCAGTTAATCTCATACGCAAAAATATAGGCCTAATCATTTCAGCAAAGTGCTCAAAATCCTCGTCATCCTTTTTCTTGGATGGTTTCGGAGGAAAAGGCATGGGTTTCTGAACCCAAGGTTCCATTTCTTTACCATGTTTCCTAGCAACAAAGTCTCTTTTATCATAACATTGATTCTTTGATTATGGGTTATCAAGATCAACAACAGGTTCAATTTCTACATCATTATCATTACTAGGTTGAGCATCATCATGAACATTATCATTAATATTTTTACTAGGTTCATGTTCATTACCATATTGTGTTTCTAGAAGTTTGCAAAGTTCTATCATTTTTCTTCTTCTTCTTTTTAGAAGAACTAGGAACATCAATATTATTTCTCTGAGAATCTTGCTCAATTCTCTTAGGGTGGCCTTCAGGATACAAAGGTTCCTGAGTCATTCTACCAGTTCTAGTAGCCACTCTAACAACATAATCATTTTTCTTACTATTCATTTCATTAAGCACTTCTTTTTGAGCCTTAAGTACTTGTTCTACTTGAGTGGTAACCATAGAAGCATGTTTGCTAACGAGATTAAGTTCACCTATAATATCAACCATATAATCACCCAAGTATTTAAGCATATCGGAATCATATTTCAATTGTCTACCAACATAAGCATTGAAATTTTCTTGTTTGACAATAAAATTATCAAACTCATCAAAGCATTGCCTCGTAGGCTTATAGTGAGGGATATCACCTTCATCAAATCTATAGAGAGAATTTACCTTTACTACCTGTGTCGGGATATCGGGATCAGGAGGTTCTTCAGTAAATAAATAATTGAGATCATATGTTTCTTCAACAGGCGGTATATTAAGACCATGTATTTCTTCAATAGGAGGTAAATTCTTAACGTCTTCAGCTTTAATACCTTTTTTTCATAGATTTCTTTGCCTCTTGCATATCTTCGGGACTGAGAAATAAAATACCTCTCTTCTTCGGAGTTGGTTTAGGAATAGGCTTAGTAATTGAAGCGGGAGTTGGCTCAGGAGCTGGCTCAGGAGGTGCCCAATTATTTTCACTAGATGATACCCCGCGCGTTGCTGCGAGATCTCTCTGCTGTCATTAAAAATGACATAATTTTTTTATATAACTGCAAATCAGCACTATAAATTCCAAGGTGAACAATGTAACAAAAGAGAACAGTTTATCCACGGGTAGTAGACTGGGTCTTGTCGATGTATATGGCCAAAGTATAGATATCAACATCTGATCCTATTGTATGACCAATGCCTCAGTGTGAATAGGATTTCTGTAAATTGCACTATAGTGTATTAGAGTATCAAAGTGTGGAACACTACCATGATACTAAGAAAGGCTTATTCTATTTTTTTCCTTTGAATTATGGGAGTAGATCTTCAATTTCCGTTGATTAAGAATAACAACCTGTTTGGCTTCACTACTTCTCATAGTATAAATTCAAGCAAAAGTGGAATGTGTCTGAATCGATTAGTAAAACATGGACCAATAAGTAGCGACCTAATAAATAGAAGACTGGGATTAAACGTGCTCACAAACATAACCTCTGTGGAGACGAAAAGATTAATAAGGCGAGTGACTTATACAATTCTGAAGATATTTGACAAAAGCAAACAGGAAATCACAACTATTGGATGCCTCCGGCGTCCTGCGGATTCAAATTCTTGCAAAAAATAAATAAATCAATCAAAATTGTAGACAATTAGGTGTACGGGGAAAACTGGCCACTTCTTCCGGTGGCTAGGAGTGATGTATACACATCCCTAGCCTTGATAGCTCCTCCTCACAATTTAGATAGATGAATGAACCGGAAGCTGAAATGATGGACCTGTAGAGCAGTATCAGTAGATTGTTTTAATAGTTGCGGAGAACTGTTTTCAAGCAAGGTAGGAGGGAGACGAAGGGGAAAGATATGTAACCTGTTAAGTATATTTGAACGCCCTTTTCACTGTACTACGTGACACCGTAAGCACCTGCTTCTCAAATTCTGAATCGAACCTGAACATGCAAAGGTTTAGAACATTTGGAACCTGAACATGGCACACCTAAGGAAAAACAGAGAAGAATTGTCATGCAACACGCCACCATCCGGGATCCCATCTTTATGAGTGATCGTAAGCACCAAAAATCATAAACATCACAAATGACAACACCAAATGAAGGCAGTCACTTTAAGGGGAAGAGATGCTAACCGTCTTCTTGAAGCTGGGCTTGCGGGAATTGATATCTACGTCAAGGAGGCAGGGGGAGGCCGGCGAGCTTCTCCTCCACGGCAGGGAGGGTCTCATCCGGTGCGTGCGTCCCAGGCCGTCAGCGCAAGGAGAAACCGCAGGGGAGGCATGGCATGCGCCGAGAATAAATCGGCTATGAGGTGATGGCTTGCCTGCCATGGCGGCCGCGAGGAGGCGTGGGGATACCGGCGACCTGCTCCTTCCCGAGGCCACCTTGATGGATCCCGCACAAACCGGGGCCGCGAGTCACGTCCGCCGTGTCTGTTGCGTTCGATGTTGCCGCCTCGAGGAGGAACGACATAAGGGACGGGTCTGAACACTGGCGTGGTGAGGTCGGTAGTAGAAGGAGGACCCGGAGCAGGTGGAAAAGATTGGGAAAGATTGTTTAGGGTTCTGCGGACACCGTCTCGACCATGCAGTCGCCACACCCGCAAGGGGAACGCATTTGTAGCCCCGGTGAGGACGGAAGCGCAAGAGTGAGGAAAGTGGAGGGGAGGAGAAGTGGAGAAGGCCAACCTCCTCGCTTCTTGGCTCATTGAATCGGATAGCTAATGCATGGCTTGAATTTAGGGGGAAAGAAAAGGTCAGTTCACACCCGAGGAGGTGTGCTTGCGCCTTGTGGTGGGAATGCATGGTTGTGACGTGGCTACTTTGCTGATGTGTACATGCTGCATGTCAAGATAAATCATTTAGTGGGGATGAACTTCTTAAGTATATAGGATTTGTCAACATATTATTCAATAGAATTTCAGCTTCATCTAATGTTCTTTCCCTGAAAAGAGAACCAACACAACTATCCAGGTAATCTCTAGAAGCATCGGTTAGTCCATTATAAAAGATATCAAGTATTTCAGGTTTCTTAAGAGGATGATCAGGCAAAGCATTAAGTAACTTGAGAAGCCTCCCCCAAGCTTGTGGGAGACTCTCTTCTTTAATTTGCACAAAGTTGTATATTTCCCTCAAAGCAGCTTGTTTCTTATGAGCAGGGAAATATTTAGCAGAGAAGTAATAAATCATATCCTGGGGACTACGCACACAACTAGGATCAAGAGAATTAAACCATATCTTAGCATCACCCTTTAATGAGAACGAAAATATTTTGAGTATATAAAGGTAACGTGATCTCTCATCATTAGTAAACAAGGCAGCTATATCATTTAACTTAGTAAGATGTGCCACAACAGTTTCAGATTCATCGCCATAAAATGGACCAGATTCAACCAAAGTAATTATATCAGGATCAACAGAGAATTCATAATCCTTATCGGGAACACATATAGGCGAAGTAGAAAAAACAGGGTCAGGTCTCATTTTATCTCTAAGTGATTCTTTGTTCCATTTAATTAATAACCTCTTAAGCTCATATCTATCTTTGCAAGCAAAAATAGCGGCAGAAGATTCCCTATCAAAAAGACAACCCTCAGGAATAACAGGCATATTTTCATCATCACTATCATCATCGTATTCAGATTCAATATTTTCTTTTTCTCTAGCCCTAGCAATTTGTTCTTCAAAAAATTCACTAAGGGGTACAGTAGTATCAGGCATAGAAGCAGTTTCATCATAAGTATCATGCATAGCAGAAGTGGCATCATCAATAACACGTGACATATCAGAACGAATAGTAGAAGCAGATGCAGGTGTCGCAAACTTACTCATAACAGAAGGTGAATCAAGTGCAGAGCTAGATGGCAGTTCCTTACCTCCCCTCGTAGTAGAGGGATAGATCTTGGTTTTTGGATCTCTCAAGTTCTTCATAGTGTCCAGCAGATATAAATCCCAAGTGACTCAAAGAATAGAGCTATGCTCCCCGGCAACGGCGCCAGAAATTAGTCTTGATAACCCACAAGTATAGGGGATCACAACAGCTTTCGAGGGTAGAGTATTCAACCCAAATTTATTGATTCGACACAAGGGGAGCCAAAGAATATTCTCAAGTATTAGCAGCTGAGTTGTCAATTCAACCACACCTGGAAACTTAGTATCTGCAGCAAAGTGTTTAGTATCAAAGTAATATGATAGTGGTGGTAGCGGCAGCAAAAGTAAAGACAGCAGAAGTAATGTTTTTGGTATTTTGTAGTGATTGTAACAGTAGCAGCGGAAAAGTAAATAAGCGTAAACCAGTATACGGAAAACTCGTAGGCACCGGATTAGTGATGGATAATTATGTCAGATGCGGTTCATCATGTAACAGTCATAACATAGGGTGACAGAGAACTAGCTCCAATTCATCAATGTAATGTAGGCATGTATTTCGTATATAGTCATACGTGCTTATGGAAAAGAACATGCATGCCATCTTTTGTCCTACCCTCCCGTGGCAGCGGGGTCCTATTGGAAACTAAGGGATATTAAGGCCTCCTTTTAATAGAGAACCGGAACAAAGCATTAGCACATAGTGAATACATGAACTCCTCAAACTATGGTCATCACCGGGAGTGGTCCCGATTATTGTCACTTCGGGGTTGCCGAATCATAACACATAGTAGGTGACTATAGACTTGCAAGATAGGATCAAGAACTCACATATATTTATGAAAACATAATAGGTTCAGATCTGAAATCATGGCACTCGGGCCCTAGTGACAAGCATTAAGCATAGCAAAGTCATAGCAACATCAATCTCAGAACATAATGGATACTAGGGATCAAACCCTAACAAAACTAACTCGATTACATGATAAATCTCATCCAACCCATCACCGTCCTGCAAGCTTACAATGCAATTACTCATGCACGGCGGTGAGCATCATGAAATTGGTGATGGAGGATGGTTGATGATGACGACGGCGACGAATCCCCCTCTCCGGAGCCCCGAACGGACTCCGGATCAGCCCTCTCGAGAGGTTTTAGGGCTTCACGGCGGCTCTGTACCGTAAAACGCAATGATTTCTTCTCTCTGATTTTTTTCTCATCGAAACTCAATATATGGAGGTGGAGTTGGAGTCAGAGATGCAACAGGGGGCCCAGGATGTAGGGGGCGCGCCCTAGGGGGGCGCCCCCCACCCTCGTGAGAAGGGTGTGGGCCCCCCTGGTCTTCATCTTTGGCGAGGATTTTTTATTGTTTTTTCTAAGATGTTCCATGGAGTTTCAGGTCATTCCGAGAATATTTGTTTTCTGCACATAAAACAACACCATGGTAATTCTGCTGAAAACAGCGTCAGTCCGGATTAGTTCCATTCAAATCATACAAGTTAGAGTCCAAAACAAGGGCAAAAGTGTTTGGAAAAGTAGATACGACGGAGACGTATCAGGCTTTCTTATATGCACGAAGCTTTGGTCCCGGTTCATGGCACCAACCGGGACCAACGCCCCCCTTTAGTCTCGGTTGGTGCCACCAACCGGGACCAAAGGTCTATTTTCAGCAGCCCAAAGGGCGGGAAATAGAGACCTTTGGTCCCGGTTGGTGGCACCAACCGGGACTAAAGAGGGGCATTGGTCCCGGTTGGTGCCACGAACCGGGACCAAAGGTGGGCATTGCTCCTGGTTCGAGCCACCAACCGGGACCAATAGCCTGTGTCTGGCACAACCGTGGTGGATGTTTAGTCCCACCTTGCTAGCTGAGGGGCTTGCGCACCAGTTTATAAGCGTGACTATGCCTCCCCTTTCAAACTCCTCTGAACTGCAGGCCTACGGGCCTAATATGACAATACTATGCCTGTAGGCCTACTGGGCCCGCTGCGGGCCTGGATCCTGGCCCAACATACTAGTTTGGTTTCTAGTCGTATGCAGGCCGTGGTGGCCCTGTAGGCGACATTTTTTCAAAAAAAAATCTGTACTTCTTTTTGTTTTATGCTTTACTATTTTTTAGATTTTTTGAGTGATTCATTTTGCTTTAGGTAATTCTTAGGTTATTTTAAATGTCTTTTTAAATCAAAAACATATTTTGTTATTTTAATTTGCTATTAAAGTTTCTAACAAAAAATTTCTTTATGAAATTTCTTTTTGCTATTAATGTTTTGAACAGAAAATACATTGATAATTTTAGTTGCATAAATTCTATATAATTTTTGTTTCAAAAATACTAGAGGTTTATAAAAGCTTTTTAGTTGATTCCTTTGGCTGCTAGAGTTTTATAAAAGCTTTTTAGTTGATTCTTTTTTTGAGTGATTCATTTTGCTTTAGGTGATTTTTAGGTTATTTCAAATGTTTGTTTTAATCAAAAACAGATTTTGTTATTTTAGTTTGCTATTAAAGTTTCTAACAAAGAAAGTTATTTATGAAAATTCCTTTTGCTTTTAATGTTTTGAACAGAAAATACTTTGTTAATTTTAGTTGCATAAATTTTATATAATTTTAGTTTCAATAATACTAGAGGTTTATAAAAGCTTTTTAGTTGATTCCTTTTGCTATTAGAGTTTCATTAAAGTTTTCTTGTTCATTCTTTTTTCTATTAGAGTTTCATTAAAGTTTTCTAGTTCATTCTTTTAGTTTATTATTTTTGCTATTAGAGTTTCATAAAAGTTTTCTTGTTCATTCTTTTTTATATTAGTTCATTCTTTGAGCTAAATGACCCTGAAATTGAAAAGCACTTCAAAGGAACTCTGAAGAGGTTGAAAATTGGCATGGTATAATCATTTCACCCACATAGCATGTGCTAAAAAGTTGAGAGGGTTACGGCAAAAACTGGATGCCCTTCGTGTACAAAACGGACAATCTCTTTCGAAGTATTAGGGTTTCGGACGAAAACTCATCTGTTACAAAGGGATCTCATTTTTTTGAACTTATTTGAACTCCAGACTTTTTGTGTGTTCAAAATGCACCATTCAAAGCTACATCATCAATTTTCAACCCTTTCTGACTTCATTTGTTATTTTTCATGCATTTATTGATTTTTTGAGCTATATGACCCTGAAATTGAAAAGCACTACAAATGAACTCTGAAAAGGTTCAAAGTTGGCATGATATCATCATTTTCACCCACATAGCATGTGCTAAAAAGTTGAGAGGGTTACAGAAAAAACTGGATGCACTTCGTGTAGAAAACGAACAATCTCTCTCAAAGTATCAGGGTTTCAAACGAAAACTCATGTGTCACAAAGGGATTTCATTTTTTTGAACTTATTTGAACTCCAGACCTTTTGTGTGTTCAAAATGCACCATTCAAAGCCACATCATCAATTTTCAACCCTTTCTGACTTCATTTGTTATTTTTCATGCATTTACCGATTTTTTGAACTATATGACCCTGAAATTGAAAAGCACTACAAATGAACTTTGAAAAGGTTGAAAGTTGGCATGTTATCATCATTTCACCCACATAGCATGTGCTAAAGAGTTGAGAGGGTTACAGCAAAAACTGGATGCACTTTGTGTACAAAACGGATAATCTCTTTCGAAGTATCCGGGTTTCGGACGAAAACTCATCTGCTATAAAGGGATTTCAATTTTTTGAACTTATTTGAACTCCAGACTTTTTGTGTGTTCAAAATGCACCATTCAAAGCCACATCATCAATTTTTAACCCTTTCTGACTTCTTTGTTATTTTTCAAGCATTTACTGACTTCTTGAGCTATATGACCCTGAAATTGAAAAGCGCTACAAATGAACTCTGAAAAGGTTGAAAGTTGGCATGGTAACATCATTTCACCCACATAGCATGTGCTAAAAAGTTGAGAGGGCTACGCCAAAAACTAGATTTACTTCATGTACAAAACGAACAATCTCTTTCGAAGTATTAGGGTTTTGGACGAAAACTCATCTGTTACAAAGGCATTTCATTTTTTTGAACTTATTTGAAATCCAGACTTTTTGTGTCTTCAAAATGCACCATTAAAAGCCACATCATCAATTTTCAACCCTTTCTGACTTTGTTTGATATTTTTCATGCATTTACTAATTTTTTGAGCTATATGACCCTAAAATTGAAAAGCACTACAAATGAACTCCGAAGAGGTTGAAAGTTGGCATGGTATCATCATTTCACCCACATAGCATTTGCTAAAAAGTTTAGAGGGTTACGGCAAAAACTGGATGAACTTCGTATACAAAACAGTCAATCTCTTTCGAAGTATCAGGGTTTCGGACGAAAACTCATCTATTACAAAGAGATTTCATTTTTTGAACTTATTTGAACTCCAGACTTTTGTGTGTGTTCAAAATGCACCATTCAAAACCACATCATCAATTTTCAACCCTTTCTGACTTCATTTGTTATTGTTCATGCATTTACTGATTTTTTTTGAGCTATATGACCCTGAAATTGAAAAGCACTACGAATGAACTCTAAAGAGGTTGAAAGTTGGCATGGTATCATCATTTCACCCACATAGCATGTGCTAAAAAGTTGAGAGGGTTACGGCAAAAACTGGATGAACTTCGTGTATGAAACAGTCAATCTCTTTCGAAGTATCAAGGTTTCAGACGAAAACTCATCTGTTACAAAGGAATTTCATTTTTTAACTTATTTGAACTCCAGACTTTTTGTGTGTTCAAAATGCACCATTCAAAGCCACATCATCAATTTTCAACCCTTTCTGACTTCATTTGTTATTTTTCATGCATTTACTGATTTTTTGAGCTATATGACCATGAAATTGAAAAGCACTACAAATGTACTCCGAAGTGGTTGAAATTTGGCTTGGTATCATCATTTCACCCACATAGCATGTGCTAAAAAGTTGAGAGGGTTACGACGAAAACTGGATGCACTTCGTGTACAAAACAGACAATCTCTTTCAAAGTATCAGGGTTTTGGACGAAAACTCATCTGTTACAAAAGGGATTTCATTTTTCTGAACTTATTTGAACTCCAAACTTTGTGTGTGTTCAAAATGCACCATTCAAAGCCACATCATCAATTTTCAACCCTTTCTGACTTCATTTGTTATTTTTCATGCATTTACTGATTTTTTTAGCTATATGACCCTGAAATTGAAAAGCACTACAAATGAACTCTGAAAAGGTTGAAAGTTGGCATGGTACCATCATTTCACCCACATAGCATGTGCTAACAAGTTGAGAGGGTTATGACAAAAGCTGGATGCACTTCGTGTACAAAACGGACAATCTCTTTCGAAGTATCAGGGTTTCGGAGGAAAGCCTCGTACACGACGATAAACGCTGAGATGTTGAGGATGAAGTTCGGGGCCAGATCATGGAAATCCAGGCCATAGTAGAACATGAGTCCCCAGAAGAATGGGTGGATAGGAAAGCCCAGTCCGCGGAGGAAGTGGGGAAGGAACACTACCCTCTCATGGGGCCTTGGGGTGGTGTAACGCCCTCGATGCGGCTATATCTTCCACGTGTCGAAGCACGACTTAGAGGCATAACCGCATTGAAAGCAATGTCGCAAGTGAGGTAATCTTCACACAACCCATGTAATACAATAGGGGAAAAGATACATAGTTGGCTTACAATTGCCACTACACACAATTACAAGAATAAAGCATTACATCATCCAAATACAATCCAGGTCCGACTACGGAACCAAAATAAAAGAAGAACCCCAAATCCGACAAGGTCCCCGATCGACCCCAACTGGGCTCCACTACTGATCAACTAGAATGAAACAACACAAAGGACAAGATCTTCATCGAGCTCCTCCTTGAGCTTGGTTGCGTCATCTGCACAGACTCATCGGCACCTGCAAGCTGGTTTTGGAAGTATCTGTGAGTCACGGGGACTCAGCAATCTCGCACCCTCGCGATCAAGACTATTTAAGCTTATATGTAAGGTAAAGGTATGAGGTAGAGCTGCAGCAAGCAACTAGCATATATGGTGGCTAACATACGCAAATGAGAGCGAGAAGAGAAGGCAAAGCACGGTCAATAAAAGTATGATCAAGAAGTGATCCTAAAACAACCTACGCCAAGCATAGCTCCAACACCGTGTTCACTTCCCGTACTCCGTCGGAAAGAGACCATCACGGTTACACACGCGGTTGATGCATTTTAATTAAGGTCAACTTCAGGTTTTCTAAAACCGGACATTAACAAATTCCCATCTGCCCATAACCGTGGGCACGGCTTTCAAAAGTTCAAATCCCTACAGGGGTGTCCCAACTTAGCCCATCACAAGATCTCACGGTCAACGAAGGATATTCCTTCTAGTGGGAAGACCCGATCAGACTCGGAATCTCGGTTACAAGACATTTTGATAATGGTAAAACAAGACCAGCAAAGCCACCCAGATGTGCTGACAAATCCCGATAGGAGCTGCACATATCTCGTTCTCAGGGCACACCGGATGAGCCAGACGTCGGGTGGGCCAGCCCAGAGTTGCCCCTGGTAGCTCCGGACATCGCTCAGTTTGGACCAACACTCAGAGGAGCACTGGCCCGGGGGTTTAAAATAAAGATGACCCTTGAGTCTACAGAACCCAAGGGAAAGAAAAGGCTAGGTGGCGAATGGTAAAACCAATGTTGGGCATTGCTGGAAGAGTTTTATTCAAGGCGAACTGTCAAGGGGTTCCCATTATTACCCAACCGCGTAAGGAACGCAAAATCCGGGAACATAACACCGATATGACGGAAACTAGGGCGGCAAGAGTGGAACAAAACACCAGGCATAAGGCCGAGCCTTCCACCCTTTACCAAGTATATAGATGCATTAATTAAATAAGAGATATTGTGATATCCCAACAAAATATCCATGTTCCAAACATGGAACAAACTCCAATCTTCACCTGCAACTAACAATGCTATAAGAGGGGCTGAGCAAAGCGGTAACATAGCCAAACAACGGTTTGCTAAGACAAGGTGGGTTAGAGGCTTGGTTCAACAATATGGGAGGCATGATAAGCAAGTGGTAGGTATCGCAGCATCGGCATAGCAAAAGAGCGAGCAACTAAGCAAGCAAAGATAGAAGTGATTTCGAGGGTATGGTCATCTTGCCTGAAATCCCACAAGGAAGAAGAACGAGTCCATGAAGAAGACAAACGGACGTAGATGAACGGGTCCTCACAAACGCGATGTTATTGGAACCAACCCGAAGAAGCAAACACCAGAAAGAAGCACACAACATAGTAAACAACCAACACAATGAACATGATATGATATGCGGGATGTGGTATGAAATGCATATGCATGATTTGCAAAGGAATGATTGAACCTGCCCTCAACTTGGAAATCCAAGTGTGCCACTGGAAAGGTGAGGTGATTTCGGTTGAAATCGATATAAAGAACACCGGAATCGGATGCACGGTTTGGAAATGGCAAGCAAAACAAATATGGCACCTGTCTGCGATAAACAGCAAGTAGCCATCTAAATGCATCAAGATAATTAAGCTACAACACTCAAATATGGCAACAAAATACATGGCAGGGATCCATTCATGATGCTTAACAAAAGGTGAACACTAAGCTACGACCAATTCATCCATTAACAGGTTCAAACAAGCATGGCAAAAGTGCAATTGGTAAGCAGATCTCAGACTTAGTGAAATTAACACTAGTCTGGAATTTCAGATCAGGTAGCACACTTTGAAGCATGAAAACTATATGCTACAGGAACTTAAAATGGAAAAGCAAGGCATGGTATGGAGCTACTCAAAGAGCTTAACAAAAATCCATTAGTGACCTTAAGCCAAAAGGGATCAGAAAATACAATTACAAGCATGTGAACATGACAAAAACATAATCAGATCACAGACTTAGAGAAAAACTGGAGCATGCAAATCAGATATCAAGTAGGCATGTTTACGAGCTCGATGCACTCACTACAGAGCAAGGCATGACAATCTAAGCACACACCCATCAAGAATCCACATTATACAAGCTAGACATGGCAAGAACAATAACATAGCATGCACGGATCAACAACAACATCCTTGGCAAAATCGCTAACAAGTAGACAATCTGCCAAGAATTACAAAATAGCAAAAGTAGACCTCGATTGACTCAAGCTAGGGTGCTCCATAATTGCAAACAAAGACATGGATGGATAGAGCACCACAATATTAACAAAACATCCTTACTGATCATCCTCAAAAGAGGCACGGATCACTAGGAAACAACATGAACATATGGCATAATAATAAAAACAGATCAAGAACTTGGTGGAATTCTAAGTCCCTGAAATCAGCATTAACGAATGCACTACTTTGCAAGCTTGTGCTAGTCACCACACATATCACAAAAATACATGGTTGACACCTCTGGAAAGATGTCAAAGCATATAACAAAACTCATGTAGAGCTTAGGAGCATATCATGCACACAATAATCATGGCAAAAATGACAAATAGCTATTTGGTGCAACAGATCTGACAATTAACTCAAATAACTCTCTTCCAACAGCATTTCGGGCATCAAGATGAGCTCAAATGAAAATGATGCAATGAGATGAAATGATTTTCTCTCTGAGACGAACATTTTGATATGCTACACGCCCAAAACAGAGTTACGGGTGCAAAGTTACGACATGATGAACATGGGCATTTGAAACATGGAAATCTCGGGGACTTAGCAGAATTTATACCTCCGCGAAAAGTCAACGCGGGACGGAGAGAAGCGGGACGGCTCGGTGCAGATCTAAAACGGGGTGTTTGGTTCGGGGAGTGGTGGATCTGGTCCACCCTCACCAGATCCGGTGACGGAGGGGATCTCCGGCGAGGGGCGGCTCCGGTCGCCGGAGCTTCTCCGGTGACCTCGAGCGGGGCCAGGGCGGCGCAAGGCGGGGCCGGCGCGGTTCTGACGACGGGGTGGCGCGGAACCGCGGAGGGCGGCGACAAAGACCGGTGGTCGGGCAGCGGCGCCAGCGAATGAGAGGCGGCGGCACGGAGTGGCTCTGGCGGAGCTCGCCGGCGCGGCGGCCGGTGAAGGCGGCGGCGGCGAGGCGCGCTGTAGGCTGTGGGGAGGACGGCGCGCGGGGCGCGGGCTCGCAGGCGGCGGGGCGCGCCGAAGACCGGCGATGAGGCGAACGGCGTTACGGCCCGCCGGCAATGGCGGTGGCGGCGTCGGGCGGCGCTCGCCGGCGAGGAAGGCGGCGGGACGAGGCTCGGGCGGCGCGTGGAGTGTGGCCCGGTTCGGCCCCGAGGCGGGCCAGCGATGGGCCTCGGACGGGTCCGGCGGCGCGGCGAAGTGGGAAGGAGAGAGAGAGTGAGGTGGCAGCGCGTGAGTGGATGAGGGCGGTGGCGGCGGTGACGTGGCACGCTGGTATTGGTCGGAGTGAGGTGGAGATTGGACGCGTCCGGCGGGCGCGGACATGTCTGGCGGCGAGGAGGAGCGGGGCTAGAGTTTCGTCTGCGTGAGAATTTCGGAGGGAGACACATATTTATAGGTAGAGGGAGCTAGGAGAGTCCAAATGAGGTGCGGTTTGCGGCCACGCGATCGTGATCGAACGACCGAGATGATGGAGGAGGTTTAGGTGGGTTTTGGGCCACTTTGGAAGGGTGTTGGGCTGCAACACACACGAGGCCTTTTCGGTCCCTCGGTTAACTGTTGGAGTATCAAACGAAGTCCAAATGATACGAAACTTGACAGGCGGTCTATCGGTAGTAAACCAAGGTCGCTTGGCAAGTCTCGGTCCAATCCGGAAATGTTTAACCCCCCCACACACGAAAAGAAGGTAGAAAGGGACACCGGAGGAGATAGGAGCGCCGGATTGCAAAACGGACAACGGGGAAAATGCTGGGATGCATGAGATGAACATGTATGCAAATGAAATGCACATGATGACATGATATGCAATGCATGACACGCAAGCAATGACAAAGCAACAACAGCGAATAACTAGAGGACACCTGGCACATCGGTCTCGGGGCGTTACAGGTGGGGAGGAGCTGCTCCTCTTCGGGAAGCCGGTACGCGATGTCGTTAGACAAGTATTCGTCCTTCCTCAGTTTTTTGATGTGTCCCTCCGTGACGGAGGAGACCATCCACTTGCCTCCCGCTCCGGACATGGCTGGAGAAGGTTGAGGTGGGGAGTGCGGGCTTGGGCACTGGATCTCGAGTGCGCAAGAATGGATAGGCAAAGGAGGAAGAAGGCATAGGTGAAAAGGTGGATCCTTATCCCCTTATATGGGTGGACGCAACTACGTGTCCCCACCAGCCTGGTAAAACTCACTTATCCCCAAGCGTTGTAATCAATGGCGCGGTTGGATTACCCACGCCCGTGTTGATGAGAATCCCGGAATAAGGGGACACGATCTCTGCTTTAACAATACGTGCCAAGGAAACCGCCTCGCATGACACGCTGAGGTGGGACAATAAAACGATTCGAATAAAGGCTTGGCCATGGTGCGATGTCACACTACGGAATACGTCAGCAGATTAGATTTGTGTAAATATTATTCTCTCTATGGCAATATGTGGAAACTTATTTTGCAGAGCCGGACACTATCTTTGTGTTCAAAATCTTCTATGAAGTACTTGGAGGAGGAACCCGCCTTGCAATGCCGAAGACAATCTACGCGCCGGACTCGTCGTCATTGAAGCCTGGTTCAGGGGCTACTGAGGGAGTCCTGGATTAGGGGGTGTCTGGATAGCCGGACTATACCTTCAGCCGGACTCCTGGACTATGAAGATACAAGATTGAAGACTTCGTCCCGTGTCCGGAAGGGACTTTCCTTGGCGTGGAAGGCAAGCTTGGCGATACGGATATGTAGATCTCCTACCATTGTAACCGACTTTGTGTAACCCTAACCCTCTCCGGTGTCTATATAAACCGGAGGGTTTTAGTCCGTAGGACAACATATAGAACAACAATCATACCATAGGCTAGCTTCTAGGGTTTAGCCTCTCCGATCTCGTGGTAGATCTACTCTTGTACTACCCATATCATCAATATTAATCAAGTAGGACGCAGGATTTTACCTCCATCAAGAGGGCCTGAACCTAGGTAAAACTTCGTGTCCCTTGCCTCCTGTTACCATCCGGCCTAGACGCACAGTTCGGGACCCCCTACCCGAGATCCGCCGGTTTTGAAACCGATAGGTGGTTAGACCCGCCTCGGGGGCTGCAGTGTCAATGGTGATCGAGCCGAAGACCAACCTTACCCTCTGCGAAGCCCGTGATTCCAGGGTGCCGGACTCTTCTTCGGACTCCGAACCCTTCGCGCCCCCGCCCATCGAGTCCGATTGGGCGCCGATCATGGAATTCACCACCGCGGATATCTTTCAGCACTCGCCCTTCGGCGACATTCTGAACTCACTAAGGTCTCTCTCTTTATCAGAAGAGTCCTGGCGGATTATGACCGGCAGGATTGGGATGCGGACGACAAAGAAATTCGACACCCACCCACCACCCACTTCATAGCCACTGTCGATGATCTAACCGACACGCTAGACTTTGGCTCCGAAGACATTGACGGTATGGACGACGGTGTAGGAGACGAACAGAAACCAGTGCCCACAGGGCACTGGACAGCCACCCCATCCTATGACGTATACATGGTGGACACACCAAAATAAGACGACGACGAGGAACGGAAGGACGCAACGAAGGCTTGTCCCCTCGAGAAGCAGTCAAAGCGGCGGCGTAAGCGCCGCCCCAAATCCCGCCTCGGCAGAAATAACGATCATACAGACCCAGCGTTGGAGCAGGGCGAACCACTGCCGGACCACGGCAATACGGAGAATCAAACCGAACAAACCGATTCTATCAAAGATAATATTGCGGATGACATAACGCCGGACAGGCACCCGGAGCAACAGAATGCCCGTCAAAGGCTTGTTGCCACCGCGAGGAGTCTGAAAAAGCTGAAGCAAAGGCTCAAGGCTGCGCAGGACACACTCCAAATCAAATGGAGTAAAGTACTCAACACAGCAGCGAAGAATGGTGGTAATCGCCCCACCAAGAGCTACCCGAAGCGGAGTTGCTACCCGAATTCGATGAGGAGGCCCTAGATCCCCCACAACCAAAAATCAAAATGGCCACCTGGCCGGATAGACGACCTCACGGCCAACATAGAGCGGCAAACAACGCCATTCACAAGCCAATACGCGATCCACGCGAGGGCTCGCACCAAAAGGACGGCACAACCAAATCCATCTATGGACCACACAAGCGCGCCCCAGCACACGATGCAACACAACAAACATCCGAACAACGCGGTACACCCAGATACAGGGGTGCCGCACCCCCCTATGTTTCACCGATGAGGTGCTGGACCATGAATTTCTAGAGGGATTCAAACCCGTAAACATAGAGGCATACGACGGAACAACAGACCCTGGGGTCTGGATTGAGGACTATATCCTCCATATCCATATGGCTCGAGGAGACGATCTCCACGCCATCAAGTACTTACCCCTCAAGCTCAAAGGGCCAGCTCGGCACTGGCTTAAAAGCCTCCCCGAAAACTCCATTGGAAGCTGGGAAGAGCTCGAAGATGCTTTTCGGGAAAATTTTCAAGGGACTTATGTCCGACCCCCGGATGCGGACGATTTGAGTCATATAACTCAACAACCCGGAGAGTCAGCCCGAAAGCTTTGGAACAGGTTTCTTACTAAGAAGAACCAAATAGTTGACTGTCCGGACGCCGAAGCCTTGGCAGCTTTTAAGCATAGCGTCCGCGACGAATGGATTGCCAGACACCTCGGCCAAGAAAAGCCGAGAACAATGGTAGCATTAACAAGCCTCATGACCCACTTTTGCGCGGGTGAGGACAGCTGGCTAGCTAGATGCAGCACCAGTGACCCAAGCACATCCGAAGTTAGAGATGAAAATGGGAAATCACAACGCAGCAAAAATAATAAGCGTCGGAATAAAGAAGACAGCCCGAAGAGCACGGCGGTAAACGCCGGATTCTGAAGCTCTCGGCCAGGTCAGCAAAAGCCGCCCTCTAAAGGCGCTAGAGATGAACTGTCCAGGCTGAACAAAATTCTAGACCAAGTATGTCGGATCCATAGAACCCCTGGTAAACCCGCTAATCATACCCACAGAGAATGTTGGGTCTTCAAGCAGTCCGGCAAGCTCAACGCCATACACAAGGGGGAGGATACACCAAGCGAAGATGGGGATGAGACTCTCAAGCAAGACACTGGGGAACAAAAGAAGTTTCCATCAGAAGTCAAAAGAGTCAACGTATTACACGTGATCAAGGGAAGCAAAGTGGCCCTCCCAGATAAACATGCCCAAGGGCCTATCACCGTGAAATCCTGCCACTGGTCGTCTCAACCGGTCACTTTTGACCATTGTGATTACTCAGCAAGTATACGGCGGGCAGGATTGGCTGCCCTGGTATTAGACCCAATAATTGACGGATACCACTTTACACGAGTCCTGATGGACGGTGGCAGCAGTTTAAACCTGATATACCAGGATACAATTCGCGAAATGGGGATAGACCCAACGATAATTTGCCATAGCAACACTACCTTTAAAGGAGTAACGCCAGGCCCAGGGGCTCACTGCACGGGCTCCCTGCTACTAAAGGTTATATTCGGCTTCCCCGATAACTCCCGTAGCGAACATTTAACCTTCCACATTGCTACGTTCCAAAGTGGTTATCCAGCACTACTTGGACGCGAAGCTTTTGCTCGCTTTAATGCAATACCGCATTACGCTTCCCTCATGCTCAAGATGCCCGGTCCACGTGGCATCATTACAGTGAAAGGAAATATTAAGCGATCTTTGCGTGCCGAAGAGAATGCGACTACCTTGGCAGCCGCACACTAAAAACGGCCTCACCAACTAAAGCATTTGATAGGTCATCAAGACCACGGACGCAATTAGACGAGTCCGGCGCTGCTATATGTAATTTGTACCGGATTGATGGCCACACCCCTATTACAAATACAAGGGGCCCAACGCGCGCAGACAAGTGGCAATTTCTACTCATTTTTAGTTATACATGGTTTCTTTAAAAACTATCTTTTTGCATGACAACTTTTTCACCTAAGTTCCTCTCTTTTACAGATTATCATCGTGCTACACCCGTCCAGGATACGGCACAATGGAGACACAGGCGCAGACGTGCAGCAGGGACCCGCTCCAAGGATTCTTGTTAGATTAAGACCTTGCGTAAACCTTTTTTACTGTCTCTTGTTGATACACATCCCTCGAATTCTCAGTACAATTGAGAAGGATGCTGACGTCTTGGCATGTGGTCATGTTAGAATAATGCACGTACCTGGACACAAGGGGCTTCTTACAAAGGGCACTATTTAGGCCCGGTTTATACCATAAAGACCGAATACCTTAGGGAGTGTTCGGCGTCGCGAGTTTGGCCTTATATGCATCAGCTCCGAATCATTGTCTTTGGTCAAATGTTGGGTTTGCCCGGCTCGTGTGTTTTGGTGCCTTACGTTCCGCTTTATCGCTAAGGCAGCACCAGGAGAACTACTGCGATTGTGCCCTGGTTCATCCGGACGAGCACCTCAGTAGAGAAAGCCGAAAACTGACTGTCATGATATAGCGTGAGACTGGTCAACCACTCGATGACATATCGGAATGTTAGAATTCCTCTGCCTTAAAGAAGGGCTGTTTTCCGGCCAGGCATGTACGCACCCCGAGATCGGGAGAGTGTGGAGCCACCAGGGGCTATCTAGTAGCCCCACTGTCAAACTCCCATGGCTAAGTGAAAGTGTTAAAGCATTATAGTCTGGTTGCCTTGTTCGCTGCGCTATCACCTCCTTAATAGGACCAAGACATTGGGTTAAGTGTGAACACGCATTTTTTGCGAGCACCTCCGCATTATATGCGTGGGGGTTGAAGCCGACGACTGCAATCTTTCAGGTTATATACATATATACACAAACGGCCGCACAAGAGGCATCACATTACTTTCCGGCAAAAGTATAAATACAGCCTTAATATATTTCATAAAAACATTGTGTTTACAATGGGAATACATGTCATTCAAACATAATATTCTTCGAGCACTGGGACTCTATGAAACGAGCACCCTCAAGAACCTCTTCAAAATAGTGCTCGCAGCTACTCGGCCTATGGCCGAACCTTGCGCCGCAACAGTGGTAGCATCCATCTCCGCCCAGTATGCCTTGACATGGGCAAAGGCCATCCGCGAGCCTTCTATGCACGCCAACCTCTTCATCGCGTTGATGCGCGGCACCGCACCAAGGAACTGCTGCACTAAGCTGAAATAGCTGTTCGGCTTCGGCTTCTCCGGCCACAAATGATCTACAACAGACCTCATGGCGAGTCCGGATAACCTATTAAGTTCGGCCCATTCGGCTAGCTGATCAGTCAAGGGAAGCGGATGCTCCGGAATGTTGAATTGCGACCAGAATAGCTTGTCCACTTCATGATCTGATTGATCTTGGAAGTATTCGACTGCATCGACAGCGCTCGCCGCCAAGTCCATATATGCGTCTGCCGAACTCCACAGCCGATCCAGAGGGGCATACCGCGGATCTCCGAACTTCCTCCGTAGAAGAAAGGGCTTCCCAGCCGCAATATCCCCGGCTTCGCGCAGCTCCTCCTTCTTCGCCCTCATAGCAGAGCGACTGTCTTTGGTCGCCATAGTGGCCCTCTCAAGGTCCGCTGCCTTCACTCGGTTCTCTTCTTCAAGGAACTGGCAACGGTCGGCAGTGCCTTTTAATTCTACGGCCATATTGGCCATCTTTTCTTTGCTTTCGCAATGCGTAGCCTTCTCGGCTCTTAACCCTCGCTTGTTCCTTGGCCTGGGCAAGTTCCGCCTGAAGGGTCTCCACGGTGGCAGCTCCGTCTGCAGTCACAACATATTAAAGATACTGGCATCATGCTGCTCTTATTGTGTGACATTCACCAGAAAACATTACTTACCCTGTGATTTGTCAAGACGCTTGTTAGCAAGCTCGATGTCGGCGTCTGCCGCATCCAGTTGCCGTTTTAATTCGGCAAACTCACTAGTCCGGCTAGCCACCGGAGCTTCCACCACCTGCACATAAAGGCAGTCTGGTTATTGCCTGGAACTATGATCCTCTGTTTGCCGCCGTTCTCGATGAGAACCAGAGTCTCAGGGGCTACTATCTACACAGGGCACACCTAACATGTGTGGTACTATCACATATTATTTCACGTACCTCAAAGCCTGTCAGTAGACTCATAAAGGTTTCGTGTAATCCACTTTCGGCGGACGAAATTCTTTCCATCACCGTACCCATCAGCGTACGGTGTTCTTCTGAGATGGACGCTTGCCCCCAACAGCTCCCTCAGAACGTCCGACCGCATACCAGACGATGTTGGACTCTTTTGTTTGCTCTCTTCGAGAGCTGGACGCTGGGGACTTCGGGGGTCTATGGGATTATCTTCTGGCCTCACCGGATCCGGAGAGGCCCTCCGTGACGACACTTAGGGGTCGCCCGCTTCTTGAGAGGAGGAGTCCGGGGGAGGCGTTTCGCTCTCCATCATCTTCGGAAGAAGATCCCCCGAAGACGAGCTCGGCTGAGAAGGGCTAAGACCCGAACTGCAAGATATATGCGGCGGTTATTTTCTCAGAAGAAAGATAGTATACCTTCACTATTAAAGTATTTTTTGAATCACTTACGACTCGTTGGAGGGCTTATCCCCCCGCGGACCTTGTGCGGCAAGAGCACCCCCCGAGGCAGGACCCTCTGTTCGAGACTTCTTCTCTCGTTTGGAGGCCTCGGCTTCCGGATCCTCGGAAGCAGTCCTCTTCCTCCCCCGGTTATCCTCCTTTATGGAGGCGCTCATTCCCTCGGTTGGAACTGGCAGCGATGGGGGCCCGCTTCCGCCCATATTATCCCCCCCTGTATCTTCCTTCGAGGGCTCCGGGCAAGGTGCGAGCTCGAGCATCTTTTCCAATATCGGATTTTCCAAACCCTCAGGGAGGGGGGCCGAACACCGAATCATCTTCGCCTTTGTTAGCCAGTCCTGGTCAAAGAGCGGTCTCTCATAAATAACTTCATGATGAATAAAAGACGGTGTGTTCGGCTAGAGGATTTCTTACTTGTTCGGCGGCACGGTTACTGCTCAGGCCCACGTCCTCGGTAGTATCCGGACACTCTATTTGAGGTCCAAAGAATGACTTGTACATCTCCTCATGCGTCAGGCCGAGGAAACTTTGAATGGCACGCGGTCCTTCTAAGTTGAACTCACACAAGCGAAAGGGACGGCGTTTGCAAGGCTGGACTCGACGAACTAGCATAACTTGCATTACCACAACCAAATTAAAATCTCCTTGGAAGAGATCTTGAATGCGGCTTTGCAGTATAGGCACGTCCTTGGATGGATCCCAGCTCAGACCTCTGCTAATCCATGACATCAGTTGTGGTGGGGGGCCCGAGCGGAAAGTAGGGGCAGCCGCCCACTTGGCACTTCTGGGAGCTGTGATGTAAAACCACTCCCGTTGCCATAATCCGGACACCTCTGGAAAGGAACCTTTTAGCCAGGAAGCTCCTGCCATCTTGCTTATTGACGCGCCTCCGCACGCTGCATGTTGCCCCTCGATCATCTTCAGCTTCACTTCAAAGGTCTTGAGTCACAGGCCGAAGTGAGGGGTAATGCGGAGGAAGGCCTCACACACGACAATAAATGTCGAGATGTGGAGAAAGGAGTTCGGAGCTAGATCGTGGAAATCTAGCCCATAATAGAACATCAAACCCCTGGTGAAGGGATCCAGAGTGAGGCCTAGGCCTCGGAGGAAGTGGGAGACGAACATGATGTTCTCATTGGGTTCGGGAGTGGGGATGACCTACCCTCGAGCAGGCAGCCAATGCGAAACCTCGGCGGTCAGGTATCTGGCCTCCCTCAACTTCTTGATATCCTCTTCCGTGACAGAGGAGGGCATCCACCGGCCTTGAAGGCTGGATCCGGACATGATTGAAGATCTGGAGCACCTGACCTGGGCTTTGGGTGTTGGAACTCAAGGCAAGGGAGGGGTTCGATTGAGCACGAGAGGGAAAAAGCGAAAACCTTGTCCCTTTATAAAGAGGGTGAATATCAAGCGTCCTCTCCCTAGCCGTTTGGGACTTGCCTATAATCTAGGAGTCCTAGACACGGTTGGGTTACCCACGACCGTATTAATGAGAATCCCGTAATTGGGGGAACACGACCTCTGCTTTGATAAGACTCGTCAAGAAACCGTCTCGCGTTATGTGTGGAGCTGGTTGAAGAAAAACGGTTCGAATAAGCACCGAGCCATGGCATAATGTCATGTTGCCAAAACGTGTCAGCAAATTAAGATTCGTGTAAATGTTATTCTCTCTACGACAGTATGTGGAACTTATTTTGCAGAGCCGGACACTATCATTGTGTTCAAAATCTTCTATGAAGTATTCGGAGGAGGAACCCGCCTTGCAATGCTGAAGACAATCTGCGCGCCAGACTCGTCGTCATTGAAGCCTGGTTCAGGGGCTACTAAGGGAGTCCTGGATTAGGGGGCGTCCGGATAGACGAACTATGACCTTTGGCCGGACTCTTGGACTATGAAGATACAAGATTGAAGACTTCGTCCTGTGTCCGGATGGGACTTTCCTTGGCGTGGATGGCAAGCTTGGCAATGCGGATATTAGATCTCCTCCCATTGTAACCGACTCTGTGTAACCCTAGCCCTCTCCGGTGTCTATATAAACCAGAGGGTTTTAGTCCGTAGGACACAACAACCACAACATACAATCATACCATAGGCTAGCTTCTAGGGTTTAGCTTCTCTGATCTCGTGGTAGATCTACTCTCGTACTACCCATATCATCAATATTAATCAAGCAGGACGTAGGGTTTTACCTCCATCAAGAGGGCCCGAACCTGGGTAAAACATTGTGTCCCCTGCCTTCTGTTACCATCCGGCCTAGACGCACAGTTCGGGACCCCCTACCCGAGATCCGCCGGTTTTGACACCGACAAAGATCTTTACCGGTCAAACCGCATAACAACATACATTGTTCCCTTTGTCATCGGTATGTTACTTGCCCGAGATTCGATCGTCGGTATCATCATACCTAGTTCAATATCGTCACCGTCAAGTCTCTTTACTCGTTCTGTAATGCATCATCCCGTGACTAACTCATTGGTCACATTGCTTGCAAGGCTCATAGTGATGTGCATTACCGAGAGGGCCCATAGATACCTCTCGGATACACGGAGTGACAAATCCTAATCTCGATCTATGCCAACTCAACAAACACCATCGGAGACACCTGTAGAGCATCTTTATAATCACCCAGTTACATTGTGACGTTTGATAGCACATAAGGTGTTCCTCCGGTACTCGGTAGTTGCATGATCTCATAGTCTGAGGAACATGTATAAGTCATGAAGAAATCAATAGCAGAAAAACAAAACGATCATTATGCCAAGCTAACGGATGGGTCTTGTCCATCACATCATTCTCTAATGATGCGATCCCGTTCATTAAATGACAACACATGTCTATGGTCAGGAAACTTAACCATCTTTGATTAATGAGCTAGTCAAGTAGAGGCATACTAGGGACACTCTGTTTTTCTATGTATTCACACATGTACTAAGTTTCCGGTTAATACAACTCTAGCATGAATAATAAACATTTATCATGATATAAGGAAATATAAATAACAACTTTATTATTGCCTCTATGGCATATTTCCTTCAACTCGGGCATCCCGAAGCTTAGTTGCTTGCTTCTCTTTGGATAATAGCTTTGGATGCCAGGGGCATCCCCAAGCTTAGGCTCTTCTTACTCCTTATTCCTTCATCCATCGTAACATCACCCAAAACTTGAAAACTTCAATCACACAAAACTCAACAAAACCTTCGTGGGATCCGTTATTATAAGAAAACAAATCACTACTATAAGTACTGTTGCAAACCCATTCATATTTTATTCTTGACTTATATCTACTGTATTCCAACTTTTCTATGGCAAAAACTCTTCAAAGAAAACAATAGAATCATTAAAACAAGCACACAGCGCAAAGAAAATAGAATCTGTCAAAAACAGAACAGTTTGTAGCAATTTGGGTATTTCGAATACTTCTATAACTCCAATAATTCTGAAAAATTAGAGAGCTGAGCAATTTGTATATTAATCTTCTGCAAAAGGAATCGGTAATTTATCACTCTTCTATTAAAACTGAAAATTATTTTCGCGAGCGCGAGAGTTTCTGTTTTTCAACAAGATCAAGTCAACTATAACCCAAGAAGATCCTAAAGGATTTACTTGGCACAAACACTAATTAAAACACAAAAAACGCAATCATAAAAATAGCACAATTGCGCTAACACTCAAGAATAGGAAGCAAAAAGCAAAAATATATTTTATTCATTGGGTTGCCTCCCAACAAGCGATGTTGTTTTATGCCCCTAGCTAGGCATAAGATTTCAATGATGCTCACATGAAAGATACTAATTGAAACACGAAGAGGGCATCATGTAGTATTTCAAAACACATCTAAGTCTAACATACTTCCTATGCATAGGCATTTTATAAGCAAAGAAATTATGAAAACAAGCAAAGACTAACATATGTAAGGAAGAAGAATAAAACATAGACAATCTCAACATGAAGAGAGGTAATTTAGTAGCATGAAAATTTCTAGAACCATATTTCCCTTTCTAATAATAATTATATGTGGGATCATATTCAAATTCAACAATATAGCTATCACATAACATATTCTCTATATGATCCACATGCATGCAACGTTGACACTCTCCCAAAATAGTGGGATTATCATCAAATAAAGTCATGGCCTCTCTAAGACCACTTTCAATATTATCACAAGCATATTCATCATGAGGTTTAAATAAGTTTTTAATATCACAAGAATCATTATCATCAAATTGGTAAAAGTGGGATTGAAGAGGTTAAAACTTTAGATAGCAACGAACCCACTATCTTGGATTTCAAGGAATTTAATTATGATAATTGCTCTTTGATAGATTGTATTTCCTTTTTGCAATCCGTGCTAAATTCTCCTCATGCTTATAGTCAAAATAAAGCTTTTACTAAACATATCGTTGATGCTTTGATGCAATCTTATGAAGAAAAACTTGAGTTGGATGATGATGTCTCCCCGGCAACGACACCAGAAATTCCGTTTGATGTCTGCTTGAACTACGTCGGTATTTTCCCAAAGAGGAAGGGATGATGCAACACAACAACGGTAGGTATTTCCCTCGGTGATGAGACCAAGGTTATCGAACTAGTAGGAGAACCACGCAACATTATGTGAACGGTGCCTACACACAAATAACAAATACTCACAACCCGAGGTGTTAAAGGGGTTGTCAATCCCTTTTGGGTAACGGCGCCAAAAATTGGCAAATGGACATGATAAAAATATGATAGACGGGATAAATAGATCTCGAATAAAATAAATTGCAGCAAGGTATTTTTGTATTTTTGGTTTAATAGACCTGAAATTAAAAGCAAAGGAAAATAGGTCGCAAAGGCAAATATATTAAGGAAGAGACCCGGGGGCCGTAGGTTTCACTAGTGGCTTCTCTCGAGAAAAAATAGCAAATGGTGGGTGAACTAATTACTATTGGGAAATTGATAAAACTTCAAATAATTATGACGATATCCAGGCAATGATCATGGAATCTGACTATTCCAAAGTCTTCGAAGGCTTTAGGATAGGAGATTTGTATATTGTTGATTTCTCTACAGGACCACAACCTGTCACATGTCTACTTCTAAAAGCTTCAGAAGGCTGGCTATGGCATCGTCAACTCGGTCATGTGATACGTCTCCAACGTATCTATAATTTTTTATTGTTTCATGCTATTATATTATCTGTTTTGGATGTTAATGGGCTTTATTTTACACTTTTATATTATTTTTGGGACTAACCTATTAACCGGAGGCCCAGCCCAAATTGTTGTTTTTTGCCTATTTCAGTGTTCCGCAGAAAAGGAATATCAAACGGAGTCCAAACGGAATGAAACCTTCAGGAATGTGATTTTTGGAAGAAATTTGATCCGGGGGACTTGGAGTGGATGTCAAGAAACAATCGACGAGGCCACGAGGCAGGGGGCGCGCCTACCCCCCCCCCCCCTCGGCGCGCCTTCCACCCTCGTGGGCCCCTTGTTGCTCCACCGACCTACTTCTTCCTCCTATATATATATATAAAGAGAGAGTAGCACTATTCTGATCCTGGGATCAGAATTGTTATTTGGATCACGGCGCGTCCTATAAGGGCCTGATAAAGATGTCCCTGAGATCCAAAAGCCCGACCGAACCGGAGCCCAGCCATTCCTCCCCAACCTCCCATGCGTTTCCTCCACTGCCCCGATTCACCAGCCGCCCTGAGCACAATGTGCGCCGCCCCACCGCCGCTCCCGGCCGCCGCGCCACACCGCCTCGGATCCGTCCATCGCAGCGCCCCCACCCATGGATCTGGCCGTCGCGCCGCCCCACTCCAACCCTACCTTTCGGCCACGCGCATGACCCCATCTGGCGGCGCCACCGCAACCGCCACCAACCAACCTCCGCTCGTCGGGATCCCGCGGCTGCGCGACATCCACCAACCCACGTTGCAAGACGCCGGGATCCTGCCACCGGGTGACCTTCCTCGACCTTCCACTGCGACCTTCCTCCACTTGCCACCATGACCTTCTCCCTTCCGCTGCGCGCCATCGCCTCCAGTGGTTCCACCTGCATCACCTCCACCTCCCACTGCCAGCTCCTGTGTGTGGCTCCCTCCAGCTTCCTCCGCGCCCGCCTCCACTTGAACTTCCCCCATCCCTGCTTCCTCCCGGCCCCGACGTCCCCTGTGGCGGCGACGTGCATCACCCCCAGCCACGCACCTCTCCGGCGAGTGGAGCTACTGCGCCGCGCCGCGTGGATGCAGTTACCACTGCCTCCCGGCACATAGATTGAGCCATGGCCGGCGAGATCGACCACGGCTGCGGCCTGAGCACCCATCCATTCCTCCCCTGCAGCTTCCTCCCCTTCCTCGCCATCGTCACCTGTTGTTGCTTCGACACCACGAGCTGACCCATCTCAGGCTGGCGTCCCTGCGCGCAGCCGCTGACCGGTGCCATGGTCGCCCGTTGCCTGCGTCCTCCGTCATGCTAGTCACCTTCTCCTTGGCGACCAAGTTTGGCATCTCATACTACTTACGTTCGGCTCCTCTGCACTCTGCAGTTCAGTTGCTACTGATGTTGTAGCTGTTAAATCTGTCGTCCACTTAACATGGCTGTGATTCTCAAAGTCCCTACATGACCAGCATGGAGAAGCCAGCACACAAGGGTGTCAGCACAGCAGAGGCCGGGAGCTCGCCTGCCTTGAAGATTATCTGAAGGACTAGAGCACAATATCGTGAAGAAACTGTAATTATTGCACGTTCATGAAGCACGTGACTCAAGCATCAAAGAGCAACTAGTTTTAAAGTAGTGGTGGTGGAATATGTGTGCGATGCATGATTTGAGGCAAGATCTTTCTTTATTAGTTTGATCTTCGAAGCCGGGCACTGATGGATTACTAATTTACTTCTCTGAATTAATCAAACAACTGCTACAAGGTAGTGATGTATCGCTGCAGCCCCGACGGTCGACGGCGTCGTTGCGGTGCATTTGTCTTGACAATGGGCGGCTACGACGACAACTATGCTGACCGGCAACCTGAATCTGAGGACCGCCGTCATGGTTCTTCTTGCATCGGTGCGGTATTTTTTTGGATTAACAACTTAATTAAGGGAGATGACAATCTACTTAACAACATGAAGGGACAAAGACGAGAGCCTTGTACATTGAAAAAGACGAAGATTTTGATGTGTGAATTTGGTTCCTTCCCACTATCCTAAAACCGTATCCATATCAATCGCCGATTCCTTCCCCTGTCCAGTTCTGTATTGTTCACTAACTGATTTTGATGTCTGAAGTTCAACTATATATGTAGGTAAAAAAACTAGTGTTTTTGGTTCATTGGTTTCAGTTTTCACAGGTTGGTTTTCTTCCCAGTTTATCTAAAAAATGGAGTATTTATTCTTGTGTAATCGCATCATTCATTGATTCTCGCGTGCCGCTGCCACACACCTTCACGCCCTTCCCTGGATCCAGCATCATCCGAGGTGCGTCACCGCCCTGGGCAGGTCGCAGTGGCGCCCTGGGTAGGTTGCGAGCACTCGGTTCGTCGTCACCTGTGCATCGGCAGGAAATCTAGTGCCTTCATACATCTTCCTCATATACCAGAGCTCTTCTCTCGGGCCTCATGTAACGACGCCGATCGCCCAGCTAGACCGGAAAAAGCAGCGTGTGGCTCGTCCTTCCATCCCCTCTCTAGTTCCTCCATTGTTTTTGAGTTTTGGTCTTCAATTGAAAAAGAATATGTCTTTGGCAGGGACACATGGTCACTGTGAAATAGATCAATTTTGATTTTAAGTCGCCACAAAATGTAGATTGTTCAGTCCAATGTGACTCCAGGTTGAAGTTTGATGCACTGTACTACATGATTGATGTACATTATACAACTATAAATGCATCAAACATCCTGCCGTTTTACATGATTGTGCATTTCAATGTGACTCCAAGTTGAAAATTGTAGTAACTATAGAACATTATACAATATCGTGTTGGGCAATTACAACAGCCAGCAGTTGAGCCTCCAAAAGATAGAGCAAGTGCACATGAAAGAAAAAGAAGCCACTCTACTAAGTCTATATGAAAAAAGGAACTCACCTTAAAAACTGGATGTTCATTAATTAAAGAGGGTAGTTAAAAGTACAAAACTGTGATGTTTCTAAAACATCTAATTTGGTTTTATTGTTTTAATATTAAAAAAATGTTGTGCTTGTACTTGTACTAATGCATGATTTATTTTGGCTTTCAAAATTCGTTTTTGAGAAGGTCAAGATGTTGTGTTGCAGAAGGTCAAGTGTGTATTGTATATGTGTTTCTTTTTAATGCATACCTTCATTGATTCACATCAGAATGCTCTTTCAGATATGTGCGTTAGTATTTATGTAAATTCATGTATCACACAAAGTGTATGTCTATTATTGCGTGTAATTTTCTTGAATTATAATACCATGCGAAGTTCATGTTTCAGAAATTCATAAGTTCAGGTCTACCACATACTGAAGAAATTCATCAATGCAAGTCCATTTCACCGACAGCAAAAAATGCATAAAAAATGTCGCGAGACAAAAAAACAAAACTGCATAAGATATAACATAGTAAGTTCATAGAAAGGTGGAAAACATAATTTTGTTTTGTAAGTTTAACCATTTCTAAAAAATACCTTGAAGTTCAAATTTAAATAATAGGGCGGTTCAATGCTTATTACAAACCTGTAATTTTCCTCATTACTATAGAATAAACCAAGAAGTTCAAAAACTAAAAATGGAGCAGTTC
This sequence comes from Triticum aestivum, assembly GCF_018294505.1. Lineage (NCBI taxonomy): Eukaryota > Viridiplantae > Streptophyta > Magnoliopsida > Poales > Poaceae > Triticum > Triticum aestivum. The sequence continues at coordinate 521,263,112 of NC_057800.1, forward strand.
AAAAAGTTTATAAAATATGGTGTTTCTACATTTTACTAAAAAATTGGAGAAGTTCAAATTTAAATAACATAGAAGTTCAAAATGTTTATTCCAAAACCAAGAAGGTCAAATATAAAAAAAATTGAGCAGTTTAAAAGGTTTGTAAACATGGATGTGCCCATATTTGGACCTTGCCTTTTTTACTAAAATAATGGAGCAACTCGATGTATGCAGAAAACTCAAATTCTTCTTGTTTCTAAAAAATGTATTTAATTCGATTCATGAAAAAAGTTGTTCAATGTTTACTTACAAAATTTAATTTTCTAGAAATAAAACTAAGAAGTTAAAATTAAAATAAGAGAGAAGTCCGATGTTTATAAAAACATATAATTTACAAGGTAAAAATAATCGATGTTACTTTTGGCATTTTGAAAACTACCCATAAATGGCGATGAATTTGAAAAAAATTTGATGAAAAATTTGCTTCTCAAACATAATCTTTCCAACGGTATATCATGTGCATTATTCCCATAATATAATTTGAATGTCTTGTGTATATCATTCAAAACAAGTCCTAGCACGTTCAAAATATGCTCTTAACTAGTCATGATTTGTTAAAAAAAATTGCTTTCCAATGCTATCATTTGCTCAAATTTGACGAGTGCTTTGGGAGTTAGGGACAACTTTTTTTACAGAGAAGTTCAAATTGAAAATGGCCAGAAGTTCATGTGCTGCATGGTGTGTGTTTTCATATGAGAAAAATAATTTGACGAGTGCTTTGGGAGTTAGGGACAACTTTTTTTACAGAGAAGTTCAAATTGAAAATGGCCAGAAGTTCATGTGCTGCATGGTGTGTGTTTTCATATGAGAAAAATAAAATAAAAAGTTAAAGTATAAAAATTTCGCTGCTAAAAATTTTGCTGCCAGAAGTTCACGTGCTGCATGGTGTGTGTTTTCAAAAAAATTTTGTGAGAGAGGTAATCGGAAGTATATATCATTTGTGCAACTCTCATGAACGGGTGAGAAATTACGAACAAAAAAACATGGTAGAAGTTCAAACTGAAAACAGCGGGAAGTTCGACGATTATAGAAAACTCAGATCTTTCCTCGTTATTAAAGAATGAAAACAAGAAGTTCAAAAAACAAAATAACAAAAAGTTCAACTTTTAAAAATAGAGCGGTTCAAACTTTCATAAAAAAGATTAAAGAAATAAAAACAAGAAATCCATATTAAAAAGATGGAGAAATTCGATAATTATAGAAAACTCAAATTTTCCTCGTTATTAAAGAATGAAAACAAGAAGTTCAAAAATAAAATAACAAGAAGTTAAAATTTTAAAAATAGAGTGCCTCAAAATTCATAAAAAAGGATTAAGAAAATTGATTAAAAAATCATGAAAAAACTCAGATATATTCACGTAACCGAGAAAAGTTTAGATTGATAACTGCCGAAAGTTCACGTACTACACGGTGTGCATTTTGTATTAAAAAGGAATAAAAAAGCAAAGTCTAAAAGTTTTGTTGTTATAAGTTCAAGTCCTCCGTCGAAGAAAGTTTAAAAAATTATTGTGAGAGAGATTTGTACCAAAGGAATATCATTTGTGTAACACGGACGAATGGATGAGAAAATTACAAACGAAAATATGCCACAGAAGTTCAACGTGAAAACAGCAGGAAGTTCAACTACTACGCTGAATGAATTTGAGATGAAAAAGTTTTAAAATCGCCGCGAGTACGAAAAAACGATCAACACGGGAAACTTGCGTGCTTATAGCAGCTATCAATCGGTATATCACCTACTCAATTCCGGTGAATGAATGGAGAGTTACGAGCAGTGGATGGAGACCTACCAGCAAAAAAATCACGTGAAAAACAGAGTGAAGTTCAGGTACACGCGCCGAGAAGTTCAGGTTCTTCACGCGGCGCGTTTTCGAAGAATCTGTTTCGCGATAAAGGCAGAATGAATGATCTCGCCATTTTCGCAATTACTTTAAAACGGCTAACAATCAAAGAAAACCATCAACATGAAAAAGTTTCGCATTTTCTGTAGCTTTTCAACGGCATATTATTTGCCCAATTCCGATAAAGTTTGTAGAAATTATGGCAAAAATACGTTTTTCGCCATTTTCAAAACTGACTTAAAACTGTAAAGAATTGGAAGAAACGATACATACCAAAAAGTTTCGCATTTGTTCAAGCTTTCCAACGCCATATCATTTGCTGCATTTGGACGCATGGTTGAAAAATTACCTCGAAAATACGAACTCGATAGGACTTGGACCATTTTCTAAATTACTCTTAAACCATTCAAAATTAGAAAAAAAAACTTTCAAGATGAAAAAGTAGCGCATTTTCATAAGCTTTCCAACGCCGTATCATATGCCTCCATTGGATTAGCCGTTTAGAAACAACATCGAAAAAACGAACTCAGCTGTCCGGTTTACGAAATTTTACGTTTTTTCAAATTACTCTTTGACCATAGGGAATTAGAGAAAACTTTCAACATGTGCAAGGAGCGGTTTTGCAGCAGCTTTCCAACGCCATATTATATGCCTCGTTCCGATAAACGGTTTAGAAATGTGATCGAAAATACGATTCATGTTTTTTGTGCGAAGAAAAAACGGTTTTCAGAACTGCTCTTAAACCACTTCTATTTCGCCAAAAATTTAAGTTGGGTCATGATATTGGTGTCCATAGCTTTGCAACGGTATATCGCAAGCCCCATTTGGGCAATGTTGGCGGAAGTTCAACCTAGTTCACAGGGAAGTTCAACGTATTACTAGCGGGGCAGGTCAGGTTGTGATCAGAATATTATTCTGATCCCGTGATCAGAATAGTGTTTATATATATATATAGCCCATCTATTCTGATAATATTATCAGAATAGTTATTCTGATAACACTTCCGCACTGCATGCTCAACGCGAGGGCACTGCACTTTCTTTAGCAAGAGCACAACATTACACACACTAGTGAACTTCGCGTCGGAAAAAACTGTGTGTAGTGTTTTTGGTATTGTTTTCGCTCTAATTTTTTAACTGTTTATCAGAACGAGACGTGTAATATACCGTTGGAAAGCTACGTATTAGGCGCAACTTCGCCATGTTGAACACTTTTCGAGATTCCCCGCGGTTTAAGAGCAGTTTCAAAAATGGTGCGACCCACAAAGAGTGGCAGTAAGCGTTTTTTCGTGTTTTTTCTAAACCGCTCGTCGGAATGAGGCAAATGATACACCGTTGGATAGATATCGTCGAGGCGCGTCTTTTTCATAACTATTGTTTTCTCTAATTCGTTACAGTTTAAGAGCAGTTTCAACTTTACAAAATCACGGAATTATGTTTTTTTGAACTTTTTGAAATTTCCGTACTATTTTCGCTCCAGTTTTTGAACCGTTTGTCGAAACGAGGCGTGTGATACGCCGTTGGAAATCTACGGACGAGGCACAACTTTCAAATGTTGAAATGTTTTTGAGATTCCTTATGGTTTTTAGTTAATTTTGAAAATCATGCGGCTGATGACGAGAGACAATGGCCATTTTTTGTGATTTTTTTTACAAACCGTTGGTCGAAATGGTTCAAATTACACACCGTTGGAAAGCTATTGACGAGGCGCAACTTTTTCTTGTAGAACACTCTCTCCGATTCTTTACGGATTAAGAGCAGTTTTGATTTTAGTAAATCGCGGACACTCTGTTTTTCATGACACCAAAATCGACGAGGAAGCTGCATCAGAGAGAAAAGCGCACTGCTTCAGACTGAAAACCACACTGCTTGAGATAGTCAAGTGAACTTCATGATCTTAGATGAGTTTTTGTGAGTTTTTGTTGTCTTTTTTACTAACTTTTTTTATGAAGGAGAGTGTACCATAGAGATAAGGGCAAATGAACCGCGACATATATCAAAGTGAACCACATTACTATCTTGTTGTTTCGCTAAAATTTTCATACTTTTCATGATCAAGCACAAATGAACATCATCACTCTCCAAAGTGAACCACATCCGAGTATCAAACGCACTTCAAGTGTTGATGTAATCGACTGAATTTTGAGATGCACGGAACAAATTGCACTTCATACAGGGGGTAATGGGCTGCTAACAAATGGAGTGGAGTACATTTTTTGTCTCTCTTTTAACAAGTTTGTTCAAGACCGTGGGCATCGTGCCACCGCACTACAAGCACCCTCGCCGGTGGACTGCACACCCAATAGTGCAGCATCGACACCCCAGGCGGACTGCAGTGTGGCACCGCACTACAAGCACCCTCACTGGTGGACTGCGCACCCAACCGCACCGCATCGACGTCCCAGGTGGACTAAATTGTTGCGCCCAAATGAACTGCTCGTGATACACCCAAGGTGCTCACGTCGAGCAACGGTCCTGGATCTAGCAGCAGAGCGGAGCGGCCGCACTGCAGCACCGCTGTGACTGAACTGCGTTGGGAGCCCAAGAGTACTAAACTCTTCGAGCCCTCCCTGCGGACCCTGTAGAACTCCGGTCATCATACAATGTAACCCTGCATCAGGAAAATGAGTTGATTTCTTTAATTTATTTTCTAACTAAAAGAAATAGTTTAACTAAACTGAAAGAACACCGCAACGCAAACTGCACGGCACTGAAAATTTTTCAACCGCAAAAATTCAAAATAGTGTACTGCAAGACCAACTTACCCCAATAAATTTTAAACTCAAAATAAAATGTCACTCAGGCACTTTTTTCTCAACCACATGATCCTTCTTTGTCCTCTAGCACTTTCCCCAGTGAGCACCACACATGCTTATTGTCCACTCCACCCGTGGATTCATTTCGCCATACATCAATAGCTAGCTTCACGACACACTTCTTATCCTTCCACCATCGTATGTGCTTTCTCTCTATATTTTATTTTCTTCCTTGTGCGCACAAACCCATAGAAGCTACAACACCAAAATTCGATTGGAAAATCAGAGGAGAAAAAAAGCTCAATAGTAGATGCCTTCATGCGACAGCAGTAGTTGCTTCAGAGGAGGAAATATACAGCAGAGAGGAATCAGTTCGGAAGGAAAGAACCAGCTTGCTAGCGGCTGGACAGAGGCAACCTGCAGTCAATGAGCAGAAGAAATGAGAAAAGAGTAGCAGCTAGCAGTGGAGCCAGTGGAGGCCACGAGTAATGGATCGAACGACCTCCATGCCAGACCGCCACCCGCTGCTCTGCTCCAGTAGCTACTACTGCCACTGCTCCTCGCTGGAAAAGGCACCGAACGGCAACTCGTGTGATGCCTGAACCGCAAGCCGCGCGGTCGATGCACTACACCTAGAGTACTGCACGCACACTTTGGATTGCACGACGCCGGTGGGGCGTGCTGCGTGCACCCACGTACTGGACTGCATGGCGTGGGGGAAGGGCGGTGCGGTTGATCTTGGAAGGGAGAATAGCACTGCACTGCACTGTACATCCGACCACGAGCCTCGTGCCATCGGACTGCAAGCAAGCACGATCGTCGATGGACTGGACATCCAGCCGCACCGCACTGACGCCCAACAGAAACTGCAGTCTGCAGCGATGTGCGCAAGTGAAACAGCCGCACCGCCATGGCCGTACTGCTCCATCGGTAGAGGAGGGGAGTTGGAACAGAGGACAGGGACGCCCTTGGATCAGAATCCCTCCTTCATCAGCCCACCAACGCGGCACACTGCATTCACACACATGACCGAAAGACACGCGCGTGCTACCAAGCTGCATGGTGTACCTGATGAACTGAATGCTGGCAGCGCCTCCATCGACCCCCTACACCTCTTCCTACGCTGCTGGCACCTCCTCTGCCTACCTTGTGGTGGTGCCCCGACGCACCAAACTGCACAGGGTCGGGGGAAGCTAGCCTGTGGCTCGCTGGATCTCGGCAGGGAGGAGGCAGCTCACCGGTCGGCTTTGCTGCAGTACACATGATGGGAGGGGGTGGTTAGGGTGTGGATGAGGGTGCGTCCCGGCGATTTGGACGAGCAGTCGCCCACCGGAACTCAGATCCGGCCGCCGCCAGACGGATACACCATAGGAGTTGGTCGGGGCTGGCGGGGAGGTCAGGGTGGGGCAGCGAGGGAGGTGGGGATGGCGAGGAGTGGACTTGGCAAGGGAGGGGCGCGCCGGGGAAGGTGGGGCGGGTGGGCGGAGCACCGGCGGTTGTAGTTTGCCGGCCTGGGGGCGCAGCGGTGGGTTGGTGGATCGGGGGCTGGTGTGTGGGAGGAAGAAGGTGGATCGGGGGTTGGGGCGTGGGAGGAAGAAGGTGGAGGGGATCGGCGGAGGAGTGGGGGAGGTGGGGTGGGTTTCCTTTTTTGTGTGCGGTTCGGTTTGCGTGGGCTAGTCGGGATGTTATCAGAATAAAGCGGAAGTGTTATTAGAATAAGGTCTTAGGGGTGTTATTAGAATAGACCTACCCTATATATATATATTCATATACCCCGCAAACATCCAGGAGCACCACGAAACCCTATTTCCACCGTCGCAACCTTCTGTACCCAAGAGATCCCATCTTGGGGCCTTTTCCGTCAGAGGGGGCATTGATCATGGAGGGCCTCTACATCAACTCCATGGCCCCTCCAATGATGTGTGAGTAGTTTACCTCAGACCTTCGGGTCCATAGCTAGTAGCTAGATGGCTTCTTCTCTCTCTTTGGATCTCAATACAAAGTTCTCCTCGATCTTCTTGGAGATCTATTCGATGTAACTCTTTTTGCGGTGTGTTTGTCGAGATCCGATGAATTGTGGGTTTATGATCAAGATTATGTATGAACTATATTTGAATCTTCTCTCAATTCTTTTATGTATGATTGGTTTATCTTTGCAAGTCTCTTCGAATTATTAGTTTGGTTTGGCCTACTAGATTGATCTTTCTTGCAATGGGAGAAGTGCTTAGCTTTGGGTTCAATATTGTGGTGCTCGATCCCAGTGATAGAAAGGGAACCAACACGTATTGTATTGTTGCCACCGAGGATAAAAAGATGGGGTTTATATCATATTGCATGAGTTTATCCCTCTACATCATGTTATCTTGCTTAAGGCGTTACTCTGTTCTTATGAACTTAATACTCTAGATGCATGCTGGATAGCGGTCGATGTGTGGAGTAATATTAGTAGATGCAGGCAGGAGTCAGTCTACTTGTCACGGACGTGATGCCTGTATACATGATCATACCTAGATATTCTCATAATTATTCGTTTTTCTATCAATTTCTCGACAGTAATTTGTTCACCCACCGTAATACTTATGCTATCTTGAGAGAAGCCACTAGTGAAACCTATGGCCCCGGGGTCTATTCTCCAACATACAAGTTTCCAATCTATTTTATTTTGCAATCTTTACTTTCAATCTATATCATAAAAATACCAAAAATATTTATCTTATTATTATCATCATCTCTATCAGATCTCACTCTTGCAAGTGGCCGTGAAGGGATTGACAACCCCTTTATCGCGTTGGTTGCGAGGTTCTTATTTTTTTGTAGGTACGGCGTGACTCGAGCGTGGTCTCCTACTGGACTGATACCTTGGTTCTCAAAAACCGAGGGAAATACTTATGCTGCTTTACTGCATCACCCTTTCCTCTTCAAGGGAAAACCAAAGCAGTGCTCAAGAGGTAGCAAGAAGGATTTCTGGCGCCGTTGCCGGGGTGATCTACGCCAAGTCAAGACATACCAAGTACCCATCACAACTCTTACCCTTCGCATTACATTATTTGCTATTTGCCTCTTGTTTTCCTCCCCCCCCACTTCACCCTTGCCATTTTATTCGCCCTCTTTTCCTTTCACGCTCTCTTTCCTTTCGCTTTTTCTTCGCTTGTTCGCTTGTGTGTTGGATTGCTTGCTTGTCACGACGGCTCAAGATAATACTAAATTGTGTGACTTTGCCAATACCAACAATAATGATTTTATTAGCACTCCGATTGCTCCTCTTATCGATGCTGAATCTTGTGAAATTAATACTGCTTTGCTGAATCTTGTCATGAAAGATCCATTTTCTGGCCTTCCTAGTGAAGATGCCGCTATCCATCTAAACAACTTTGTTGATTTGTGTGATATGCAAAAGAAGAAAGATGTGGATAATGATATTGTTAAACTTAAGCTATTTCCGTTTTCACTTAGAGATCGTGCTAAAGTTTGGTTTTCGTCTTTGCCTAAAAATAGTATTGATTCATGGAATAAGTGCAAAGATGCTTTTATCTCTAAGTATTTGCCTCCCGCTAAGATCATATCTCTTAGAAATGATATTATGAATTTTAAGAAACTTGATCATGAGCATATTGCACAATCTTGGGAGAGCATGAAATTAATGATACGTAATTTCCCTACACATGGTTTGAATTTATGGATGATTATACAAAAAATTTATGCCGGATTGAATTTTGCTTCTAGAAATCTTTTAGATTCGGTCGCGGGAGGCACTTTTATGGAAATCACTTTAGGAGAAGCTACCAAACTCCTAGATAATATTATGGTTAATTATTCTCAATGGCACACTGAAAGATCTACTAGTAAAAAGGTGCATGCAATTGAAGAGATTAATGTTTTGAGTGGAAAGATGGATCAACTTATAAAATTTTTTGCTAATAAGAGTGCTCCTACTGATCCTAATGATATGCCTTTGTCTACTTTGATTGAGAATAATAATGAATCTATGGATGTGAATTTTGTTGGTAGGAACAATTTTGGTAACAACACCTATAAAGGCAATTTTAATTCTAGGCTGTTTCCTAGTAATTCCTCTAATAATTATGGTAATACCTACAACAATTATTATGGAAATTATAATAAGACGCCCTCTGATTTTGAATCTAGTATTAAAGAATTTATTACTTCACAAAAGAGTTTCAATGCTTTGATTGAAGAAAAATTGCTTAAGATTGATGAGTTGGCTAGGAACGTGGATAGCATTTCTCTTGATGTTGATTCTTTGAAACTTAGATCTATTCCACCTAAGAATGATATCAATGAGTCTCTCAAAGCCATGAGAATTTCCATTGATGAGTGCAAAGAAAGAACTGCGAGGATGCGTGCTAAGAAAGATTGCTTTGTGCAGGCGTGTTCTTCTAGTTTTTATGAGAATAAAGATGAAGATATAAAAGTAATTGATGTGTCCCCTATTAAATCCTTGTTTTGCAATATGAATCTTGATAATGATGGGACTGGAGATGAGTCAAATTTTGTTAGAAGGTGTCCCAAAAATTCGGAGTCTTTAGACCTTGATGCAAAAAAAGGTAAAAGTGGGATTGAAGAGGTTAAAACTTTAGATAGCAACGAACCCACTATCTTGGACTTCAAGGAATTTAATTATGATAATTTCTCTTTGATAGATTGTATTTCCTTGTTGCAATCCGTGCTAAATTCTCCTCATGTTTATATTCAAAATAAAGCTCTTACTAAACATATTGTTGATGCTTTGATGCAATCTTATGAAGAAAACCTTGAGTTGGATGATGATATCTCCCCGGCAATGACACCAGAAATTCCTTTTGATGTCTGCTTGAACTATGTCGGTATTTCCCCAAAGAGGAAGGGATGATGCAGCATAACAACGGTAGGTATTTCCCTCAGTGATGAGACCAAGGTTATCGAACCAGTAGGAGAACCATGCAACACTACGTGAATGGCGCCTACACACAAATAACAAATACTCACAACCCGACGTGTTAAAGGGGTTGTTAATCCCTTTTGGGTAACGACACTAAAAATTGGCAAACAGACATGATAAAAATATGATAGATGGGATAAGTAGATCTCAAATAAAATAAATTGCAGCAAGGTATTTTTGTATTTTTGGTTTAATAGATCTGAAAATAAAAGCAAAGGAAAATAGGTCGCAAAGGCAAATATATTAAGGAAGAGACCCGGGGGCCGTAGGTTTCACTAGTGGCTTCTCTCGAGAAAAATAGCAAATGGTGGGTGGACAAATTACTATTGGGCAATTGATAAAACTTCAAATAATCATGACAATATCCAGGCAATGATCATGGAATCTGACAATTTCAAAGTCTTTGAAGGCTTTAGGAGAGGAGTCTTGTATATTGTTGATTTCTCTACAGGACCACAGCCTGCCACATGTCTACTTCTAAAAGCTTCAAAAGGCTGGCTATGGCATCGTCGACTCGGTCATGTGATACGTCTCCAACGTATCTATAATTTTTGATTGTTCCATGCTATTATATTATCTGTTTTGGATGTTAATGGGCTTTATTTTACAAATTTATATTATTTTTGGGACTAACCTATTAACCGCAGGCCCAGCCCAAATTAATGTTTTTTTGCCTATTTCAGTGTTTCACAGAAAAGGAATATCAAACGGAGTCCAAACGGAATGAAACCTTCGGGGACGTGATTTTTGGAACAAATGTGATCCAGGGGACTTGGAGTGGATGTCAAGAAACAATCGAGGAGGCCACAAGGCAGGGGGCGTGCCTACCCCCCTCGGCGTGCTCTCCACCCTGGTGGGCCCCTCGTTGCTCCATCGACCTACTTCTTCCTCCTATATATATTCATATACCCCGCAAACATCCAGGAGCACCACGAAACCCTATTCCCACCGCCACAACCTTCTATACCCAAGAGATCCCATCTTGGGGCCTTTTCCGGAGCTTCGCCGGAGGGGGCATTGATCATGGAGGGCCTCTACATCAACTCCATGGGCCCTCCAATGATGTGTGAGTAGTTTACGTCAGACTTTCGGGTCCATAGCTAGTAGCTAGATGGCTTCTTCTCTCTCTTTGGATCTCAATACAAAGTTCTCCCCGATCTTCTTCGAGATCTATTCGATGTAACTCCTTTTGCGGTGTGTTTGTCGAGATTCGATGAATTGTGGGTTTATTATCAAGATTATCTATGAACAATATTTGAATCTTCTCTGAATTCTTTTATGTATGATTGGTTTATCTTTGCAAGTCTCTTTGAATTATCAGTTTGGTTTGGCCTACTAGATTGATCTTTCTTGCAATGGAAGAAGTGCTTAGCTTTGGGTTCAATCTTGCGGTGCTCGATCCCAGTGACAGAAAGGGAACCGACACGTATTGTATTGTTGCCATCGAGGATAAAAAGATGGGGTTTATATCATATTGCATGAGTTTATCCCTCTACATCATGTTATCTTGCTTAAGGCGTTACTCTGTTCTTATGAACTTAATACTCTAGATGCATGCTGGATAGCGGTCGATGTGTGGAGTAATAGTAGTAGATGCAGGCAGGAGTCGGTCGACTTGTCACAGACGTGATGCCTATATACATGATCATACCTAGATATTCTCATAATTATTCGCTTTTCTATCAATTGCTCGACAGTAATTTGTTCACCCACCGTAATACTTATGCTATCTTCAGAGAAGCCACTAGTGAAACCTATGGCCCCCAGGTCTATTCTCCATCATACAAGTTTCCAATATTTTATTTTGCAATCTTTACTTTCAATCTATATAATAAAAATACCAAAAATATTTATCTTATTATTATCATCTCCATCAGATCTCACTCTTGCAAGTGGCCGTGAAGGGATTGACAACCCCTTTATCGCGTTGATTGCGAGGTTCTTATTTTTTTTGTAGGTATGAGGTGACTCACGCGTGGTCTCCTACTGGATTGATACCTTGGTTCTCAAAAACTGAGGGAAATACTTATGCTGCTTTACTGCATCACCCTTTCCTCTTCAAGGGAAAACCAATGCAGTGCTCAAGAGGTAGCATCATGCTGGGATAAGAAACTTGCACATGCTTGTGAAGAAGAAGCACGTCAATGGCATTGAGGGTGTGAAATTCCTCAACAATCATCTTTGTGGGTCTTGTGAAGCTGGAAATATGACCAGATCCAAGCACCCCTCGAAGACTATCATGACTACCACTCGTCCTTTCGAATTACTTCACATGGACCTCTTTGGCCCTACTCATTAGGCCACACTAACAAATGCATCATCTCTATATGGCTTTTTTATTGTTGATGATTACTCTCGTTACACCTAAGTGCATATCATTATGTACAAAACTGAAGTGCAGGAAGTCTTCAAATGATTTTCCTCAAGGGCCTTGATGAATTTCGGTGTGAAGATCAAGCACATCAGGAGTGACAATGGGACCGAGTTTAAGAACACTGGTCTTAATGACTATCTTGATTAACTTGGTATTACTCACGAGTTATCTGTCCCATACACTCCTCGGCAGAATGGCGTCGTGGAGCGCAAGAACGGGACTTGTTGAGATGGCTTGCACTATTCTTGCTGAATACAAGATGCCTCCTTGCTTCTGGCCTGAGGCTATTGATACTACGTTCCACATCATCAACAGGGTATATCTTAACAAATTCTTTCAGAAGACCTCACATGAACTCCTCACCGACCAGAAACCTAATGTGACTTATTTCAAAGTCTTCGATGCTAAATGTTGGATTAGAGATCCTCATCACAATTCTAAATTTGCACCGAGAGCACATGAGGGTTTTATGCTTAGTTATAGAAAGGACACGCACACCTATAGAGTCTTCAACACCTATCACAGCTAGGTTGTTGAAACTGTAGATGTGTGGTTCGATGAAACTAACGACTCGCAAAGAGAGCACCTACCTCCTGTGCTAGATGAAATGTCTCCCGAGGAATCCATCAAGTTCAAGGCTACTAAGGATGTCATACCCAATGAAGAATCTGCTGAAGAAGTTATTATAGATCGGGAAGAAAATCATGCTGGTGCATCTAAAGAAAATGTCACTAAGGAAAATGCTCATTCAATCAAAGTCGTCAACCTGCTCACCCTCGCATTGCAAATGAAGTGCAGATTGAGAAAATCATCGACGACATCAACGCACCAGGTCCTCTCACATGCTCAAAGGATTCACATATGTCTAACTTTTGTGGGCACTTTGCTTTTGTCTCTATCACAGAGCCCATCAAGGTCGATGAGGCATTTCTGGAGCCTAAGTGGATTCAAGCTATGCAGGAGGAATTGCATCAATTCGAGCTCATCAATGTGTGGGAACTTGTCAAGCGACCAGACCCTCACATGCACAATATCATCGGTACCAAATAGATCTACCGCAACAAGCAAGACGAAAATGGCCTAGTGGCGAGGAACAAGGCTTGTCTTGTAGCTCAAGGCTATCGGTTCCAGTAATTTTTATATATTCCAAAATAATCCTCCAAAAAGTTTCGTCCAATTCCTAGAACTTTTATTTCCGCACAAAAACAACACCATGGTAGTTTTGTTAAAAACAACGTCAGTCTGGGTTAGTTATATTCAAATCATGTAAATTAGAGTCTAAAACAAGAGCAAAAGCGTTAGAAAAAGTAGATACGATGGAGACATATCAGTTCTCCAGGTCAAAATTCCGGCTCACCCTCACATTCGGTATGTTAAAGGCATGTGTAGTACATGGCACATTTATGGCCCGGGCGGGCTGATGTCTACTTGAACTACGTCGGTATTTTCGCAAAGAGGAAGGGATGATGCAGCACAGCAAAAGTAGGTATTTCCCTTAGTGATGAGACCAAGATTGTCAAACCAGTAGGAGAACCACGCAACACTATGTGAACGGCACCTGCACACAAATAACAAATACTCGCAACCCGACATGTTAAAGGGGTTGTCAATCGCTTTCGGGTAACGGCGCCAAAAATTGGCAAGCACACGTGATAAAAATATGATAGATGGGATGAATAGATCTCGAATAAAATGAATTGCAGCAAGGTATTTTTATATTTTTGGCTTAATAGATCTGAAAATAAAAGTAAAGAAAAATAGATCACAAAAGCAAATATATTAAGGAAGAGATCCGGGGGCCGTAGGTTTCACTAGTGGCTTCTCTCGAGAAAAATAACAAACGGTGGATGAACAAATTACTGTTAGGCAATTGATAGAACTTCAAATAATCATGATGATATCCATGCAATGATCATTATATAGGCATCACGTCCAAGATTAGTACGACTCATGCCAGCATCTACTACTATTACTCCACACATCGATCGCTATCCAGCATGCATCTAGTGTACTAAGTTCATGGAGAAACGGAGTAATGCAATAATAACGATGACATGATGTAGACAAGATCTATTTATGTAGAAATAGACACCATCTTGTTATCCTTAATATTAGAGACCTATTCTGCACAGCTCCAAAAGTCCTGAAACTTCGCGGAAGTTATTTTCAGAATATATAAAAAATACTGAGCGAAGAAAGCACCAGAGGGGGGCCACCCACCAGCCACGAGGGTGGGGTGCGCGCCCTACCCCCTAGGCGCGCCCCCTGCCTCGTGGGCCCCCTGGTGGCCCTCCTATGCCCATCTTTGGCTATATGGATTCTTTCGTCCGAGAAAAAAATCATAAGCAAGCTCACGAGACGAAACTCCGCCGCCATGAGGCGAAACCTTGGCGGAACCAATCTAGGGCTCCGGTGGAGCTGTTCTGCCGGGGAAACTTCCCTACGGGAGGGGAAATCATCGCCATCGTCATCACCAACAATCCTCTCGTCGGGAGGGGGTCAATCTCCATCAACATCTTCACCAGCACCATCTCCTCTCAAACCCTAGTTCATCTCTTGTATCCAATCTTTGTCCCAAAGCCTCAGATTGGTACTTGTGGGTTGCTAGTAGTGTTGATTACTCCTTGTAGTTGATGCTAGTTGGTTTACTTGGAGGAAGATCATATGTTCAGATCCATTATGCATATTAATACCCCTCTGATTATGAACATGAATATGCTTTGTGAGTAGTTACGTTTGCTCCTAAGGGCATGGGAGAAGTCTTGCTATTAGTAGTCATGTGAATTTGGTATTCGTTCGATATTTTGATGAGATGTATGTTGTCATCCCTCTAGTGGTGTCATGTGAACATTGACTACATGACACTTCACCATTGTTTGGGCCTAGAGTGAGGCATTGGGAAGTAAGAAATAGATGATAGGTTGCTAGAGTGACAGAAGCTTAAACCCTAGTTTATGTGTTGCTTCGTAAGGGGCTGATTTGCATCCATATGTTTCATGCTATGGTTAGGTTTACCTTAATACTTCTGTTGTAGTTGCGGATGCTTGCAATAGGGGTTAATCATAAGTGCGATACTTGTCCAAGTAAGGACAGTACCCAAGCACCGGTCCACCCACATATCAAATAATCAAAGTACCGAACGCGAATCATATGATCGTGATGACAACTAGCTTGACGACAATTCCAATATGTCCTCGGGAGCGCTTTCCTTCATATAAGAGTTTGTCCAGGCTTGTCCTTTGCTACAAAAAGGATTGGGCCATCTTGCTGCACCATATTTACTTTTATTACTTGCTACTCATTACCAATTATCTTATCACAAAACTATGTGTTACCGATAATTTCAGTGCTTGCAGAGAATACCTTGCTGAAAACCGCTTATCATTTCCTTCTGCTCCTCATTGGGTTTGACACTCTTACTTATCAAAAGGACTATGATAGATCCCCTATACTTGTGGGTCACCAAGACTTTTTTCTGGCACCGTTGCCGGGGAGTGAAGTGCCTTTGGTAGGTGGAATTTGGTAAGGAAAATATTATATAATGTGCTGAAATTTACTGTCACTTGTTACTATGGAACATAATCCTTTGAGGGGTTTGTTCGGGGTATCTTCACCTTGTCCGGAACCACAATTAGCTACCCCTCAACCTACTGAACCTACTGAAAATATTTACTTTGAAATTCCTTCGGGTATGATAGAGAAACTGCTAGCTAATCCTTTTGTAGGAGATGGAACATTGCATCCTGATTTACACTTAATCTATGTGGATGAAGTTTGTGGATTATTTAAGCTTGCAGGTATGCCCGAGGATGTTATCAAGAAGAAGGTCTTCCCTTTATCTTTTAAGGGAGATGCATTGACATGGTATAGGCTATGTGATGATATGGGATCATGGGACTATAAGCGATTGAAATTGGAATTTCACCAGAAGTTTTATCCTATGCATCGTGATCATAGTTATATATATAATTTTTGGCCTCGCGAAGGAGAAAGCATCACTCAAGCTTGGGGAGGCTTAATTCAATGTTATATTCATGCCCCAATCATGAGCTCTCAAGAGAAATGATTATTCAAAAAATTTATGCTCGGCTTTCTCTCAGTAATCGCTCCATGCTCGATACTTCTTGTACTGGATCTTTTATGATGAAGACTATTGAATTCAAATGAGATTTATTGGAAAGAATGAAACGCAACTCTGAAGATTGAGACCTCGACAAAGGTAAGGAGTCAGGTATAACACCTAAGTTTGATTGTGTTAAATCTTTTATGGATACCGATGATTTCCGTGAATTTAGCACTAAATATGGACTTGACTCTGAGATAGTAGCTTCTTTCTGTGAATAATTTGCTACTCATGTTGATCTCCCTAAGGAGAAGTGGTTTAAATATAATCCTCCCATTGAATTAAAAGTAGTTGCACCCGCTAAAGTTGAAGAAAAGACTATCACTTATAATGATCCTATTGTTCCTACTGCTTATGTTGAGAAACCACCTTTCCCTGTTAGAATAAAGGGCCATGCTAAAGCTTCAACTGTAGTCAACAAAAGTAATATTAAGACACACAAACCCCCTGAGCAAGTTAAAGTTGAACCTAATATTGCTATGGTTAAAGATCTCTTGGCTGATAATATTAAGACACACAAACCCCCTGAGCATGTTATTTACTTCTGTGATGAGACTGCTAGAATTGCTAGACCTGATACTAAAAATAAACATAGACCTGTTGTAGGCATGCCTGTTATTTATGTTAAAATAGGAGATCATTGCTATCATGGCTTATGTTATATGGGTGCTAGTGCAAGTGCAATACCCCATTCCTTATACAAAGAAATTATGCATGATATTGCACCTGCTGGGATAGAAGATATCGATGTTACAATTAAGCTTGCCAATAGAGATACTATTTCACCAATTGCGATTGTTAGAGATGTTGAAGTTTTGTGTGGGAAGGTTAAATATCCTGCTGATTTTCTTGTTCTTGGTTCCCCACAAGATAGCTTTTGTCCCATTATATTTGGTAGACCCTTCTTGAATACTGTTAATGCTAAGATAGACTGCAATAAGGATATTGTTTCTGTTGGTTTAGGGGATATGTCTCATGAGTTTAATTTTGCTAAATTTCGTAGACAACCCCATGATGAGGAATTGCCTAGTAAAGATGAAATTATTGGTCTTGCTTCTATTGTCATGCCTCCTACTGATCTTTTATAACAATATTTGCTAGACCATGAAAATGATATGTTTATGAATGAAAGAAGGGAAATAGATGAAGTATTCTTTAAGCAGGGACCTATTCTGAAACACAACTTGCGTGTTGAAATCCTAGGGAATCCTCCTCCACCCAAGGGTGATCCCATGTTTGAGCTTAAACCATTGCCTGGTACTCTTAAATATGCTTATCTTGATGAGAAGATATATCCTGTTGTTATTAGTGCTAACCTTTCAGAGAAGGAGGAAGAGAAATTGTTGAAAACTCTAAAGAAGCACCGTACTGCTATTGGATATACTCTTGATGATCTTAAGGGCATTAGTCCCACTCTATGTCAACATAAAATAAATTTGGAGAAAGACGCCAAACCAGTTATTGATCACCAACGATGGCTAAATCCTAAGATGAAAGAAGTGGTATGAAAGGAAATATTAAAGCTCCTTGAGGCAGGTATACTTTATCCCGTTGCTGATAGCCAGTGGGTAAGTCATTTCCATTGTGTCCGTAAGAAGGGAGGTATTACTATTGTTCCTAATGATAAAGATGAATTGATTCCGCAAAGAATTATTACAGGCTATAGGATGGTAATTGATTTCCGCAAATTAAATAAAGCTACTAAAAAGATCATTACCCTTTGCCTTTTATTGATCAAATGCTAGAAAGATTATCCAAACATACACATTTTTGCTTTCTAGATGGTTACTCTAGTTTCTCTCAAATACCTGTGTCAGCTGAGGATCAAGAAAAGACCACATTTACTTGCCCTTTCAGTACTTTTGCTTATAGACGTATGCCTTTTGGTTTATGTAACGCACCTGCTACCTTTCAAAGATGCATGAAGGCTATATTCTCTGACTTTTGTGAAAAGATTTGTGAGGTATTCATGGATGATTTCTCTGTTTATGGATCCTCTTTTGATGATTGCTTGAGCAACCTTGATCGAGTTTTGCAGATATGTGAAGAAACTAATCTCGTTTTGAATTGGGAGAAGTGCCACTTTATGGTTAATGAAGGTATTGTCTTGGGGCATAAAATTTCTGAAAGAGGTATTGAGGCTGACAAAGCTAAAGTTGATGCTATTGAAAAGATGTCGTGTCCCAAGGACATTAAAGGTATAATAAGTTTCCTTGGTCATGCCGGTTTTTATAGGAGGTTCATTAAAGACTTCTCTAAAATTTCTCGGCCTATGACTAATCTATTACAAAAAGATATTCCTTTTATCTTTGATGGTGATTGCGTAGAAGCATTTAAAATACTTAAGAAAGCCTTGATTTCCGCACCTATCGTTCAGCCACCTGATTGGAATTTACCCTTTAAAATCATGTGTGATGCTAGTGATTATGATGTAGGTGTTGTTCTAGGGCAAAGAGTTGATAAGAAATTAAATGTTATCCAATATGCTAGTAAAACTCTAGATAGTGCCCAAAGAAATTATGCTACTACTGAAAAAGAATTTTTAGCGGTTGTATTTGCTTGTGATAAGTTTAGACCTTATATTGTTGATTCTAAAGTAACTATTCACACTGATCATGCTGCTATTAAATATCTTATGGAAAAGAAAGATGCTAAACCTAGACTTATTAGATGGGTTCTCCTACTACAAGAATTTGATTTGCATATTATTGATAGAAGGGGAGCTGAGAACCCCGTTGCAGACAACTTGTCTAGGTTAGAGAATGTTCTTGATGACCCACTACCTATTGATGATAGCTTTCCTGATGAACAATTAGCTGTCATAAATGCTTCTCATACTGCTCCATGGTATGCTGATTATGCTAATTACATTGTTGCTAAATTCATACCACCTAGTTTCACATACCAGCAAAAGAAAAAGTTCTTCTATGATTTAAGACATTACTTCTGGGACGACCCACATCTTTATAAAGAAGGAGTAGATGGCGTTATTAGACATTGTGTACCTGAGCATGAACAAGAACAAATCCTACGCAAATGTCACTCCGAGGCTTATGGAGGACACCACTGGAGACAGAACTGCACATAAGGTATTGAAATCTGGTTTTTATTGGCCTACCCTCTTCAAGGATGCCCGTACGTTTGTCTTATCTTGTGATGAATGTCAAAGAATCGGTAATATTAGTAGACGTCAAGAAATTCCTATGAATTATTCACTTGTTATTGAACCATTTGATGTTTGGGGCTTTGATTATATGGGACATTTTCCTTCCTCTATGGGTATACACATATTTTAGTTGCTGTTGATTACATTACTAAGTGGGTAGATGCTATTCTAACTAGTAGTGCTGATCATAACACCTCTATTAAGATGCTTAAAGAAGTTATTTCCTCGAGGTTTGGAGTCCCTAGATATTTAATGAGTGATGGTGGTTCACATTTCATTCATGGTGCTTTTCGTAAAATGCTTGCTAAGTATGATGTTAATCATAGAATTGCATCTCCTTATCACCCATAGTCTAGTGGTCAAGTAGAATTGAGTAATAGAGAGCTCAAATTAATTTTGCAAAAGACTATTAATAGATCTAGAAAGAATTGGTCCAAGAAACTTGATGATGCATTATGGGCCTATAGAACTGCATATAAGAATCCTATGGGTATGTCTCCGTATAAAATGTTTTATGGTAAATCATGTCACTTACCTCTTGAATTAGAACATAAGACATATTGGGTTATTAAAGAGCTCAACTATGACTTCAAACTTGCCGGTGAGAAGAGGCTTTTTGACATTAGCTCACTTGATGAATGGAGAACCCAGGCTTATGAGAATGCCAAACTGTTCAAAGAAAAGGTTAAAAGATGGCATGACAAAAGGATACAAAAGCGTGAGTTTAATGTAGGTGATTATGTATTGCTATACAACTCTCGTTTAAGATCTTTTGCAAGCAAGCTTCTCTCTAAATGGGAAGGTCCTTACGTTATCGAGGAGGTCCATCGTTCCGGTGCCATAAAAATCAACAACTTCGAAGGCACAAATCCGAAGGTGGTAAACGGTCAAAGAATCAAACATTATATCTCAGGTAATCCCATAAATGTTGAAACTAATATTATTGAAACTGTAACCCCGGCGGAATACATAAGGGACACTTTCCAAAACATTTCAGACTCCGAAAAGGAATAGGTATGTGGTATGGTAAGTAAACCGACTCCAAAACAGTTCTAATAGCAATTTTTCTCCGTTTTGGAATATTTAGAAAAATAGGAAAATAAGAAGCAGACTGGAAAGGACACAAGGCTTCCACGAGGGTGGAGGGCGCGCCCCCCTGCCTCGTGGGCACCTCGTACGCTCTCCAGACTCCGTTTTCTTGCACGATACTTCTTTTGGTTGGTGAAAATTCATTATATAATCTCCCGAAGGTTTTGACCACCGTATCACACAATTATCCTCTATTCTTGTTTCGAGCTGCTTTCTGTCAGTGTTGTCAAGGCCAGGCATCATGTCGTCCCCCTCCTCCAATAATGGTGAAAATGATGCTTGGCTAATGAAGATAGAGATGAAGAGGGAAGAACCCATGGAGATCGGCAAGGGTGAAGGGATCAAGAAGGTCACGGAGGACCAAGTTCCGGCAGCAGAAGACATCCTTCAACTTGATCACAATCTTCTCACCCCAACTGAGATCGAAGCTTTCAAGATGATTGAGTTAGCTCGTATACAAAACAAGTATCTCACACGTGAAAATATTTTGTTGAAGGAGCATATCATCGCACTCAAGGGCATTATCTGCAAGTTGGAGGACATCCTACGCTCAATGTGCGACTATCCATCATGACCTCCATCTCCTTCACCGGCAAAAGAGACATAATCACATGGGTATGGGCACTCCCCTTGGCAACTGCCAAGCTTGGTGGAGTGCCCCGGTATCGTATCACCATCACTTTTACCTTTACCATTTTTCTTAGTTCGATCCTTTTGGTTATATCTTGATCTAGTAGAATAAAGTTTTAGTATGATCTAGTTGTGAGTTTTGCTTTATGATCCTTCTATGTAATCAAGTCCGTGAGCTATATATAATAAAGATTAGTGTTGAGTCAAGGGCTTGATTATTTTGCTATGATCTTGAGGGAATGAAATAAAAGAGAAGAATAAAAGGAAATAAAGAGATCATATGGATCTTATGGAGAGTAATGAGCTCACATATAAAGAGTATGATGAATAAAAGTTGTTGAGAGTTGACAAACATAGTTTTGGTCATCGTTGCAATTAACAGGGAGTAATAAAGAAAGAGGGGTTTTCACATATAAATATACTATCTTGGACATCTTTTATGATTGTGAGCACTCATTAAAATATGACATGCTAAAGAGTTGATGTTGGACAAGGAAGACAACGTAATGGGTTATATTTTCTTACATCTGAGATAAATTATATTGTCATGGATCATCCAACATGTTGAGCTTGCCTTCCCCTCTCATGCTAGCCAAGTTCTCTACACCAAGTAGAAATACTACTTGTGCTTCCAAATATCCCTAAACCCAGTTTTGCCATGAGAGTCCACCATACCTACCTATGGATTGAGTAAGATCCTTCAAGTAAGTTGTCATCGGTGCATGCAATAAAAATTGCCTTTTAAATATGTATGATTTATTAATGTGGATAAAATAAGCTTTATACGATCTTGTGATATGGAAGAAATAAAAGTGACGGACTGCATAGTAAAGGTCCATATCACAAGTGGCAATATAAAGTGACGTTCTTTTGCATTAAGATTTTGTGCATCCAACCATAAAAGCGCATGACAACCTCTGCTTCCCTCTGCGAAGGGCCTATCTTTTATTTTTATCTTCTACCTTATATAAGATTCATGGTGATTTTCACCTTTCCTTTTTACATTTTATCCTTTGGAAAGCACATTGTGTTGGAAAGATCCTGATATATATGGCTAATTGTATGTGGGTTTGCATGAACTATTATTGTTGACGTTACCCTTGAGGTAAAAGGTTGGGAGGCAACACTATAAGCCCCTATCTTTCTCTGTGTCCGATTAAAACTCCATACCCATAAGTATTGCGTGAGTGTTAGCAATTGTGAAAGACTAAATGATAGTTGAGTATGTGGACTTGCTGAAAAGCTCTTATACTGACTCTTTCCTATGTTATGATAAATTGCAATTGCTTCAATGACTGAGATTATAGTTTGTTAGTTTTCAATGAAGTTTATGATTCATACATGAAATTATGATTGAATTGTTACTTTAGCATAAGAGATCATATGAAAAAATATATATATATGTTGTTGTTCTAAGAATGATCATGATGCTCTCATGTCCGTATTTTATTTTTATCGACACCTCTATCTCTAAACATGTGGACATATTTTTTGATTTCTGCTTTCGCTTGAGGACAGGCGAGGTCTAAGCTTGGGGGAGTTGGTACGTCCATTTCGCATCATGCTTTTATATCAATATTTATTTCATTATGGGCTGTTATTACACATTATGTCACAATACTTATGCGTATTCTCTCTAATTTAACAAGATTTACATGAAGAGGGGGAATGCCGGCAGCTGGAATTCTGGGCTGGAAAAGAGACCTATTCTACACAGCTCCAAAAGTTCTGAAACTTCACGGAAATTATTTTCAAAATATATAAAAAATACTGAGCGAAGAAAGCACCAGAGGGGGGCCACACACCAGCCACGAGGGTGGGGGTGCGCCCTACCCCCCTGGGCGCACCCCCTACCTTGTGGGCCCCCTGGTGGCCCTCCGATGCCCATCTTTGGCTATATGGAGTCTTTCGTCCGAGAAAAAAAATCATAAGCAAGCTCACGAGATGAAACTCCGCCGCCACGAGGCGGAACCTTGGCGGAACCAATTTAGGGCTCCGGTGGAGCTGTTCTGCCGGGGAAACTTCCCTCCGGGAGGGGGAAATCATCGCCATCGCCATCACCAACGATCCTCTCATCGGGAGGGGGTCAATCTCCATCAACATCTTCACCAGCACCATCTCCTCTCAAACCCTAGTTCATCTCTTGTATCCAATCTTTGTCCCAAAGCCTCAGATTGGTACATGTGGGTTGCTAGTAGTGTTGATTACTCCTTGTAGTTGATGCTAGTTGGTTTACTTGGTGGAAGATCATATGTTCAAATCCATTATGCATATTAATACCCCTTTGATTATGAACATGAATATGCTTTTTGAGTAGTTACGTTTGTTCCCGAGGACATGGGAGAAGTCTTGCTATTAGTAGTCATGTGAATTTGGTATTCGTTTGATATTTTGATGAGATGTATGTTGTCATCCCTCTAGTGGTGTCATGTGAACGTCGAATACATGACACTTCACCATTGTTTGGTCCTAGAGTGAGGCATTGGGAAGTAATAAATAGATGATGGGTTGCTAGAGTGACAGAAGCTTAAACCCTAGTTTATGTGTTGCTTCGTAAGGGGCTGATTTGCATCCATATGTTTCGTGCTATGGTTTTGTTTACCTTAATACTTCCGTTGTAGTTGCGGATGCTTGCAATAGGGGTTAATCATAAGTGGGATACTTATCCAAGTAAGGACAGTACCCAAGCACCGGTCCACCCACATATCAAATAATCAAAGTACCGAACACGAATCATATGATCGTGATGAAAACTAGCTTGACGATAATTCTAATATGTCCTCGGGAGCGCTTTCCTTCATATAAGAGTTTGTCCAGGCTTTTCCTTTGCTACAAAAAGGATTGGGCCATCTTGCTGCACCTTATTTACTTTTATTACTTGCTACTCATTACCAATTATCTTATCACAAAACTATCCGTTATCGATAATTTCAGTGCTTGCTGAAAACCACTTATCATTTCCTTCTGCTCCTCGTTGGGTTCGACACTCTTACTTATCGAAAGGACTACGATAGATCCCCTATACTTGTGGTCATCAGTGATGCAGCAAAGTAGCATAAGTATTTCCCTTAGTTTTTGAGAACCAAGGTATCAATCCAGTACGAGGCCACACGCAAGTCCCTCGTACCTACACAAACAAATAAGAACCTCGCAACCAACACGATAAAGGGGTTGTCAATCCCTTCACGGTCACTTACGAGAGTGAGATCTGATAGAGATGATAAAATAATATTTTTGGTATTTTTATGATAAAGATTAAAAGTAAAGATTGCAAAATAAATGGTGCCAGAGATAACTTGTTGACGGGAGATTAATATAATGGAGAATAGACCCAGGGGCCATAGGTTTCACTAGTGGCTTCTCTCAAGATAGCATAAGTATTACGGTGGGTGAACAAATTACTATCGAGCAATTGATAGAAAAGTGAATAATTATGAGAATATCTAGGCATGATCATGTATATAGGCATCACGTCCGTGACAAGTAGACAGACTCCTGCCTGCATCTACTACTATTACTCCAGACATCGACCGCTATCCAGCATGCATCTAGAGTATTAAGTTCATAAGAACAGAGTAACACATTCGGTAAGATGACATGATGTAGAGGGATAAACTCAAGCAATATGATATAAACCCCATCTTTTTATCCTCGATGGCAATAATACAATACGTTTCATTTCCCTTTTTGTCACTGGGATTGAGCACCGCAAGATTGAACCCAAAGCTAAGCACTTCTCCCATTGCAAGAAAGTTCAATCTAGTAGGCCAAACCAAACAGATAATTCGAAGAGACTTGGAAAGATAACCAATCATACATAAAAGAATTCAGAGAAGATTCAAATATTGTTCATAGATAAACTTGATCATAAACCCACAATTCATCGGATCTCGACAAACACACCGCAAAAATAGTTACATCAAATAGATCTCCAAGAAGATCGAGAACTTTGTATTGAGATCCAAAGAGAGAGAAGAAGCCATCTAGCTCATAACTATGGACCCGAAGATCTGAAATAAACTACTCACACATCATCGGAGGGGCCATAGAGTTGATGTAGAGCCCCTCCGTGATTGATTCCCCCTTTGGCGGAGCTCCGGAAAAGGCCCCAAGATGGGATCTCTTGTGTATAGAAGGTTGCAGTGGTGGAAATAGGGTTTCGTGGTGCTCCTGGATGTTTTCGGGGTATATGAACATATATAGGAGGAAGAAGTAGGTCGGTGGAGCCACGAGGGGCCCACGAGGGTGGGGGCGCGCCCAGGGGGGCAGGCGCGCCTCCATGCCTCGTGGCCTCCTTGTTGATTTCTTGACGTCCACTCCAAGTCCCCTGGATCACGTTTGTTCCAAAAATAACTCTCCCGAAGGTTTCATTCCGTTTGATATTCCTTTTCTACGAAACACTAAAATAGGCAAAAAAACAGCAATTTGCGCTGGGCCTTGGGTTAGTAGGTCAGTCCCAAAAATAATATAAAAGTGTATAATAAAGCCCATTAACATCCAAAACAGAATATATAATAGCATGGAACAATCAAAAATTATAGATACGTTGGAGACGTATCAAGCATCCCCAAGCTTAATTCCTGCTCGTCCTCGAGTAGGTAAATAATAAAAACAGAATTTTTGATGTGGAAGGCTACCTAGCATAATTCTCAATGTAATTCTCTTTATTGTGACATGAATATTCAGATCCGAAAGATTCAAGATAAAAGTTTAATGTTGACATACAAATTATAATACTTCAAGCATGCTAACCAAGCAATTATGTCTTCTCAAAATAACATGGCAAAAGAAAGTTCATCCCTACAAAATCATATAGTTTGGTCATGCTCCATTTTCGTCACACAAGAATGCTCTCATCATGCACAACCCCGATGACAAGCCAAGCAATTGTTTCATACTTTAGTAATCTCAAACTTTTTTCAACTCTCATGCAAACATGAGCGTGAGCCATGGATATAGCACTATGGGCGGAATAGAATATGATGATGGGGGTTATGTGGAGAAGACAGAAAAGGGGAAAGTCTCACATCGACGCGGCTAATCAATGGGCTAGGGCGATGCCCATCAATTGATGTCAATGCAAGGAGTAGGGATTGCCATGCAACAGATGCACTAGAGCTATAAATGTATGAAAGCTCAACAAAAGAACCTAAGTGGGTGTGCATTCAACTTGCTTGCTCACGAAGACCTAGGGCATTTGAGGAAGCCCATTGTTGGAATATACAAGCCAAGTTCTATAATGAAAAATTCCCGCTAGTATATGAAAGTGACAAAACAAGTGACTGTCTATCATAAAGATCATGGTGCTACTTTGAAGCACACGTGTGGAAAAAAGGATAGTAGCATTGCCCCTTTTTATTTCTTTTTCTTCTTTTTTGTTTCTTTTTTGGGGCCTTTCTCTCTTTTTTCTGGGACAATGCTCTATTAATGATGATCATCACACTTCTATTTATTTACAACTCAATGATTACAGCTCGATACTAGAACAAAGTATGCCTCTATATGAATGCCTCCGGCGGTGTACCGGGATGGGCAATGAATCAAGAGTGACATGTATGAAAAATTATGAACGGTGGCTTTGCCACAAATATGATGTCAACTACATGATCATGCGAGGCAATATGACAATGATGAAGCGTGTCATGATGAACGGAACCGTGGAAAGTTGCATGGCAATATATCTCGGAATGGCTATGGAAATGCCATAATAGGTAGGTATGGTGGATATTTTGAGGAAGATATAAGGAGGTTTATGTGTGACAGAGTGTATCATATCATGGGGTTTGGATGCATCGGCGAAGTTTGCACCAACTCTCAAGGTGAGAAAGGGCAATGCACGGTACCGAAGAGGCTAGCAATGATGGAAGGGTGAGAGTGCGTATAATCCATGGACTCAACATTAGTCATAAAGAACTCACATACTTATTGCAAAGATCTATAAGTCATCAAAAACCAAGCATTACACGCATGCTCCTAGGGGGATAGATTGGTAGGAAAAGACCATCGCTCGTCCCCGACCGCCACTCATAAGGAAGACAATCAAATAACGCCTCATGTTTCAAATTTGTTACACAACGGTCACCATACGTGCATGCTACGGGACTTGCAAACTTAAACACAAGTATTTATAAAATTCATAACTACTCAACTAGCACACCCTAACATCACCACCTTTATATCTCAAAACAATTATCAAGTATCAAACTTCTCCTAGTATTCAATGCACTTTTATTGATAGTTTTTATTATACCGATCTTGGATGCATATCATATTAGGACTAAATTCATAACCAAAGAAAATTACCATGTTGTTCTAAAGGACTCTCAAAATAATATAAGTGAAGCATGAGAGATCAATTATTTCTATAAAATAGAACCACTGTTCTGCTCTAAAAGATATAAGTGAAGCACTAGAGCAAAATTATCTAGCTCAAAAGATATAAGTGAAGCACATAGAGTATTCTAATAAATTCCGATTCATGTGTGTCTCTCCCAAAAGGTGTGTACAGCAAGGATGATTGTGGTAAACTAAAAGGCAAAGACTCAAATCATACAAGACGCTCCAAGCAAAACACATATCATGTGGTGAATAAAAATATAGCTCCAAGTAAAGTTACCGATGAAAGAAGACGAAAGAGGGGATGCCTTCCGGGGCATCCCCAAGCTTAGGCTTTTGGTTGTCATTGGATTTTACCTTTGGGTGCCTTGGACATCCCCAAGCTTAGGCTCTTGCCACTCCTTGTTCCATAATCCATCAAATCTTTACCCAAAACTTGAAAACTTCACAACACAAAACTTAACAGAAAATCTCGTGAGCTCCGTTAGCAAAAGAACACAAAACACCACTTCAAGGTACTGTAATGAACCCATTATTTATTTATATTGGTTGCATTGGTTTCCCCCGAAGAGGAAGGGATGATGCAGCAGAGTAGCGTAAGTATTTCCCTCAGTTTTTGAGAACCAAGGTATCAATCCAGTAGGAGCCCACGCTCAAGTCCCTCGTACCTGCACAAAGCGATAGCTACTCGCAACCAACGCGATTAGGGGTTGTCAAGCCCTTCACGATCACTTACGAGAGTGAGATCTGATAGATATAATATTTTTGGTATTTTTGATATAAAGATGCAAAGTAAAAAGTAAAGGCAAAGTAAAGGCAAAGAAAAAGCAAAACAATATTAAAGTAATGGAGATTGATATGATGAGAATAGACCCAGGGGCCATAGGTTTCACTAGTGGCTTCTCTCAAGAGCATAAGTATTCTACGGTGGGTGAACAAATTACTGTTGAGCAATTGACAGAATTGAGCATAGTTATGAGAATATCTAGGCATGATCATGTATATAGGTGCTACGTCTTGAGCTTGCGTTGGTTTTCCCCGAAGAGGAAGGGATGATGCAGCAGAGTAGCGTAAGTATTTCCCTCAGTTTTTGAGAACCAGGGTATCAATCCAGTAGGAGCCCACGCTCGAGTCCCTCGTACCTGCACAAAGCGATAGCTACTCGCAACCAACGCGATTAGGGGTTGTCAAGCCCTTCACGGTCACTTACGAGAGTGAGATCTGATAGATAGAATATTTTTGGTATTTTTGATATAAAGATGCAAAGTAAAAAGTAAAAGCAAAGTAAATAGCAAAACAATATAAAAGTGATGGAGATTGATATGATGAGAATAGACCCGGGGGCCATAGGTTTCACTAGTGGCTTCTCTCAAGAGCATAAGTATTCTACGATGGGTGAACAAATTACTATTGAGCAATTGATAGAATTGAGCATAATTATGAGAATATCTAGGCATGATCATGTATATAGGCATCACGTCTGTGACAAGTAGATCGAAACGATTCTGCATCTACTACTATTACTCCACTCATCGACCGCTATCCAGCATGCATCTAGATTATTAAGTTAAAAACAGAGTAACGCCTTAAGCAAGATGACATGATGTAGAGAGATAAATTCATGCAATATGAAATAAACCCCATCTTGTTATCCTCGATGCCAATAATACAATACGTGCCTTGCTGCCCCTTCTGTCACTGGGTAAGGACACCGCAAGATCGAACCCAAAGCTAAGCACTTCTCCCATGGCAAGAACTACCAATCTAGTTAGCCAAACCAAACGGATAATTCGAAGAGACTTGCAAAGATAACCAATCATGCATAAAAGAATTCAGAGAAGATTCAAATATTATTCATAGATAGACTTGATCATAAACCCACAATTCATCGATCTCAACAAACACACCGCAAAAAGAAGATTACATCGAATAGATCTCCACAAGAGAGGGGGAGAACTTTGTATTGAGATTCAAAGAGAGAGAAGAAGCCATCTAGCTACTAACTATGGACCCGAAGGTCTGAGGTAAACTACTCACACTTCATCGGAGGGCCTAGGATGATGTAGAAGCCCTCCGTGATGACGGTCCTCTTCCGGCGGAGCTCCGAAACAGGCCCCAAGATGGGATCTCGTGGATACAGAAAGTTGCGGCGGTGGAATTAGGTTTTTGGCTCATGCTCTGATCGTTTGGGGGTACGTGTGTATATATAGGAGGAAGGAGTACGTCGGTGGAGCACCGAGGGGCCCACGAGGCAGGGGGCGCGCCCTAGGGGGGCGCGCCCCCCACCCTCGTGACCACCTCTTTGATCCCTTGCAGTAGGGTCCAAGTCTCCTAGATCACGTTCGGTGAGAAAATCACGTTCCCGGAGATTTTATTCCGTTTGGATCCGTTTGATATTCCGTTTATCCGAAACACTGAAATAGGCAAAAAACAGCAATTCTGGGTTGGGCCTCCGGTTAATAGGTTAGTCCCAAAAATAATATAAAAGTGGAAAATAGAGCCCAATATAGTCCAAAATAGTAGATAATATAGCATGGAGCAATCAAAAATTATAGATACGTCGGAGACGTATCAGGCATCCCCAAGCTTAATTCCTGCTCGTCCTCGAGTAGGTAAATGATAAAAAGAGATTTTTTGATGCGGAGTGCTACTTGGCATAATTTCAATGCAAATCTTCTTAATTGTGGTATGAATATTCAGATTAGAAAGATTCAAGATAAAAGTTTATATTGACATAGAAAATAATAATACTTCAAGCATATTAACAAAGCAATTATGTCTTCTCAAAATAACATGGCCAAAGAAAGTTATCCCTACAAAATCATATAGTCTGGCTATGCTCCATCTTCCCCACACAAAGTATTTAAATCATGCACAACCCCAATGACAAGCCAAGCAATTGTTTCATACTCTAACTTTTTCAAAACTTTTTCAATCATCACGCAATACATGAGCGTGAGCCATGGATATAGCACTATAGGTGGAATAGAATGGTGGTTGTGGAGAAGACAAAAAGGAGAAGATAGTCTCACATCGACTAGGCGTATCAACGGGCTATGGAGATGCCCATCAATAGATATCAGTGTGAGTGAGTAGGGATTGCCATGCAACGGATTCACTAGAGCTATAAATGTATGAAAGCTCAACAAAAGAAACTAGTGGGTGTGCATCCAACTTGCTTGCTCACGAAGACCTAGGGCAATTTGGGGAAGCCCATCATTGGAATATACAAGACAAGTTCTATAACGTAAAATTCTCACTAGTATATGAAAGTGACAACATAAGAGACTCTCTATATGAAAAACATGGTGCTACTTTGAAGCACAGTATATGAGACTTGCTATAACATGGTGCTACTTTGAAGCACAAGTGTGGAAAAAAGGATAGTAGCATTGCCCCTTATTTATTTATTTATTTATTTGGGCCTTCCTTTTTTTCTTTGGCCTTGCTTTTTTTGGGACAATGCTCTATTGAATGATGATCATCACACTTCTATTTATTTACAACTCAATGATTACAACTCGATACTAAAACAAAGTATGACTCTATATGAATGCCTCCGGTGTTGTACCGGGATATGCAATGAATCACGAGTGACAAGTATGAAAGAATTATGAACGGTGGCTTTGCCACAAATACTATGTGAACTACATGATCATGCTAAGCAATATGACAATGATGGATGTGTCATGATAAACTAGATGGTGGAAAGTTGCATGGCAATATATCTCGGAATGGCTATGGAAATGCCATAATAGGTAGGTATGGTGGATGTTTTGAGGAAGGTATATGGTAGGTGTATGATACCGGCGAAAGTTGCGCGGTATTAGAGAGGCTAGAAAGGGTGGAAGGGTGGGAGTGCGTATAATCCATGGACTCAACATTAGTCATAAAGAACTCCTATACTTATTGCAAAAATTTAGAAGTTATCAAAGCAAAGTATTACACGCATGCTCCTAGGGGGATAGATTGGTAGGAAAAGACCACCGCTCGTCCCCGACCGCCACTCATAAGGAAGACAATCAATAAATAAATCATGCTTCGACTTCATCACATAACGGTTCACCATACGTGCATGCTACGGGAATCACAAACTTCAACACAAGTATTCTTTAAATTCACAACTACTCAATTAGCATGACTTTAATATTATCACCACCATATCTCAAAACAATTATCATGCTTCAATCTTTTCTTAGTATTCAACACACTCAAAAGAAAGTTTCACAAATCTTGAATACCAAGCATATTATTATTAGGTAAACTACCATGCTATTAAGAGACTCTCAAATTAATTTAAGTGAAGCATGAGAGATCAATAGTTTCTTTACAACATATCCACCACCGTGCTCTAAAAGATCTAAGTGAAGCACATAGAGCAAAATTATCTAGCTCAAAAGATATAAGTGAAGCACATAGAGAAAAATTATCTAGCTCAAAAGATATAAGTGAAGCTCATAGAGCAAAATTATCTAGCTCAAAAGATATAAGTGAAGCTCATAGAGCAAAACTACTTAGCTCAAAAGATATAAGTGAAGCACATAGAGTATTCTATCAAATTTTAATTCATGTATGGCTCTCTCAAAAGGTGTGTACAGCAAGGATGATTGTGGTATACTAACAAACAAAGACACAAATAATACAAGACGCTCCAAGCAAAACACATATCATGTTGGTGAATAAAAATATAGCTCCAAGTAAATTACCGATGAGAGTGGACGAAAGAGGGGATGCCTTCCGGGGCATCCCCAAGCTTTGACTTTTTGGTGTCCTTGGATTATCTTGGGGGTGCCATGGGAATACCCAAGCTTAGGATCTTGCCACTCCTTGTTCCATGATCCATCAAAAGAATTCACCCAAAACTTGAAAACTTCACAACACAAAACTCAAATAGAAAACTCGTGAGCTCCGTTAGCGAAAGAAAACAAAAGACCACTTCAAGGTACTGTAATGAACTCATTATTTATTTATATTGGTGTTAAACCTAATGTATTCCAACTTATCTATGGATTATAAACTATTTTACTAGCCATAGATTCATCAAAATAAGCAAACAGCACCTGAAAAACAGAATCTGTCAAAAACAGAACAGTCTGTAGTAATCTGTAGCTAGCGCAAGATCTGGAACACCAAAAATTCTAAAATAAATTTATGGACGTTAGGAATTTATCTATTAATCATCTGAAAGAAGAATTAACTAAATATCACTCTTCAAATAAAAATGACAGCAGTTCTCGTGAGCGCTAAAGTTTCTGTTTTTTACAGCAAGTTCAACAAGACTTTCCCCAAGTCTTCCCAACGGTTCTACTTGGCACAAACACTAATTAAACACAAAAAACACAACCAAAACAGAGGCTAAATAATTTATTTATTACTAAACAGGAGCAAAACGTAAGGAATAAAAATAAAATTGGGTTGCCTCCCAACAAGCGCTATCATTTAACGCCCCTAGCTAGGCATAACAAGCAAGGATAGATCTAGGTATTGCCATCTTTGGTAGGCAATCCATAAGTGGCTCTCATGATAGTTTCATATTGTAATTTTATTTTATTTCTTGGAAAGTGTTCCATGCCCTTTTTTAATGGAAATTGAAATCTAATATTCCCTTCCTTCATATCAATAATCGCACCAACCATTCTAAGGAAAGGTCTACCAAGAATAATAGGGCAAGAAAGATTGCAATCTATATCAAGAACAATGAAATCTACAGGCACATAATTCCTATTTGAAACAATAAGAACATCATTAATTCTTCCCATAGGTTTCTTAATAGTGGAATCTGCAAGATGCAAGTTTAGAGAGCAATCATCAAAATTTCGGAAATCTAGTAAATCACACAAAGTCTTGGGAATAGTAGAGACACTAGCACCCAAATCACACAAAGCATAAAACTCATGATCTTTAATTTTAATTTTAATAGTTGGTTCCCACTCATCATAGAGTTTTCTAGGGATAGAAACTTTCAACTCAAGTTTTTCTTCATAAGATTGCATCAAGTCGTCAACAATTTGATCGGTGAAGGCTTTATTTCGACTATAAGCATGTGGAGAATTTAGCACGGATTGCAAGAAGGAAATACAATCAATCAAAGAGATATTTTCATAATTAAATTCCTTGAAATCCAATATAGTGGGTTTAGCAACATCTAGATTTTTATTTCTTTCAATCCCACTTTCATCAATTTCATCATTAAGATCTAAACACTCTGAATTTTTAGAACGCCTTCTAGGTAAAGGAAGATCATATTCAGTTTCATCAAGATTCATATTGCAAAATAAAGATTTCATTGGAGACACATCAATAACTTTTAGATCTTCATCTTGATTTTCATAGATATTCGGTTTAGCGTCCATCTTATTGACTAAGGTGGCTTGCATATCCGAAATTTCAGCAGTCATCTTCTCTAGACGAGCAATCTGGGATCTTAGACCCTCAAATTCTTTAGACATATCATCAAGCTCTTTATTCATATAACTCATAAAACTTTTTTGTTCTTTAAGCTCGTTTCTAAAGAAATTATTATGCTCAAATTGCAAAACCATAAACTTCCTAACGTTGTTTTCGATCTCCTCTAACCTTTTAAGGTGAAGATCACCAAATCTTGGTTGAGTCATCGTGACAAACAAGCAATCTAATACACGGGCAAACAAAAAGCAAGTGTACAAAACAGGCAAACACAGAGGGAGGATAGAGAGAGAGGGCGAATAAAATGGTAAGGGTGAATGGCAAATAATGTAATGCGAGAGATATGAATTGTGATGGGTACTTGGTATATTGACTTTTTGCGTAGACTCCCCGACAACGGCGCCAGAAATCCTTCTTGCTACGTCTTGAGCTTGCGTTGGTTTTCCCCGAAGAGGAAGGGATGATGCAGCAGAGTAGCGTAAGTATTTCCCTCGGTTTTTGAGAACCAAGGTATCAATCCAGTAGGAGCCCATGCTCAAGTCCCTCGTACCTGCACAAAGCGATAGCTACTCGCAACCAACGCGATTAGGGGTTGTCAAGCCCTTCACGGTCACTTAGAGAGTGAGATTTGATAGATAGAATATTTTTGGTATTTTTGATATAAAGATGCAAAGTAAAAAAGTAAAAGCAAAGTAAATAGCAAAACAATATAAAAGTGATGGAGATTGATATGATGAGAATAGACCCGGGGGCCATAGGTTTCACTAGTGGCTTCTCTCAAGAGCATAAGTATTCTACGGTGGGTGAACAAATTACTGTTGAGCAATTGACAGAATTGAGCATAATTATGAGAATATCTAGGCATGATCATGTATATAGGCATCACGTCCGTGACAAGTAGTTCGAAACGATTCTGCATCTACTACTATTACTCCACTCATCGACCGCTATCCAGCATGCATCTAGAGTATTAAGTTAAAAACAGAGTAACGCCTTAAGCAAGATGACATGATGTAGAGAGATAAATTCATGCAATATGAAATAAACCCCATCTTGTTATCCTCAATGGCAGCGATACAATACGTGCCTTGCTGCCCCTTCTGTCACTGGGTAAGGACACCGCAAGATCGAACCCAAAGCTAAGCACTTCTCCCATGGCAAGAACTACCAATCTAGTTGGCCAAACCAAATAGATAATTCGAAGAGACTTGCAAAGATAACCAATCATGCATAAAAGAATTCAGAGAAGATTCAAATATTATTCATAGATAGACTTGATCATAAACCCACAATTCATCGGTCTCAACAAACACACCACAAAAAGAAACATCGAATAGATCTCCACAAGAAAGGGGGAGAACTTTGTATTGAGATTCCAAGAGAGAGAAGAAGCCATCTAGCTACTAACTATGGACCCGAAGGTCTGAGGTAAACTACTCACACTTCATCGGAGGGGCTAGGATGATGTAGAAGCCCTCCGTGACGACGGCCCTCTTCCGGCGGAGCTCCGGAAAAGGCCCCAAGATGGGATCTTGTGGATACAGAAAGTTGCGGCGGTGGAATTAGGTTTTTGGCTCCTATTCTGATCGTTTGGGGGTACGTGTGTATATATATAGGAGGAAGGAGTACGTCGGTGGAGCACCGAGGGGCCCACGAGGCAGGGGGCGCACCCTAGGGGGGCGCCCCCCACCCTCGTGACCACCTCTTTGATCCCTTGCAGTAGGGTCCAAGTCTCCTGGATCACGTTCGGTGAGAAAATCACGTTCCCGAAGATTTTATTCTGTTTGGACTCCGTTTGATATTCCGTTTATCCGAAACACTGAAATAGGCAAAGAAATAGCAATTCTGGGTTGGGCCTCCGGTTAATAGGTTAGTCCCAAAAATAATATAAAAGTGGAAAATAAAGCCCAATATAGTCCAAAACAGTAGATAATATAAGCAATCAAAAATCATAGATACGTTGGAAACATATCAATAGGCATCACGTCCGTGTCAAGTAGATCGAAACGATTCTGCATCTACTACTATTACTCCACTCATCGACCGCTATCCAGCATGCATCTAGAGTATTAAGTTAAAAACAGAGTAACACCTTAAGCAAGATGACATGATGTAGACAGATAAATTCATGCAATATGAAATAAACCCCATCTTATTATCCTCGATGGCAACGATACAATACGTGCCTTGCTGCCCCTTCTGTCACTGGGTAAGGACACCGCAAGATCGAACCCAAAGCTAAGCACTTCTCCCATGGCAAGAACTACCAATCTAGTTGGCCAAACCAAACGGATAATTCGAAGAGACTTGCAAAGATAACCAATCATACATAAAAGAATTCAGAGAAGATTCAAATATTATTCATAAATAGACTTGATCATAAAACCACAATTCATCGGTCTCAACAAACACACCGCAAAAAGAAGATTACATCGAATAGATCTCCACGAGAGAGGAGGAGTACTTTGTATTGAGGTTCAAAGAGAGAGAAGAAGCCATCTAGCTACTAACTATGGACCCGAAGGTCTGAGGTAAACTACTCACACTTCATCGGAGAGGCTATGATGATGTAGAAGCCCTCTGTGATGACGGCCCTCTTCCGGCGGAGCTCCGGAACAGGCCCCAAGATGGGATCTCGTGGATACAGAAAGTTGCGGGGGTGGAATTAGGTTTTTGGCTCCTGTTCTGATTGTTTGGGGGTACGTGTATGTATATATATATAGGAGGAAGAAGTACATTGGTGGAGCACCGAGGGGCCCACGAGGCAGGGGGCGCGCCTAGGGGGGCGCCCCCACCCTCGTGACCACCTCTTTGATCCCTTGCAGTAGGGTCCAAGTCTCCTGGATCACGTTCGGTGAGAAAATCACGTTCCCAAAGATTTTATTCTGTTTGGACTCCGTTTGATATTCTGTTTATCCGAAACACTGAAATAGGCAAAAAAACAGCAATTCTGGGCTCGGCCTCCGGTTAATAGGTTAGTCCCAAAAATAATATAAGTGGAAAATAAAGCCCAATATAGTCCAAAAAAGTAGATAATATAGCATGGAGCAATCAAAAATTATAGATACGTTGGAGATGTATCAGGCATCCCCAAGCCTAATTCCTGCTCGTGCTCTAGTAGGTAAATGATAAAAAGAGAATTTTTGACGCGGAGTGCTACTTGGCATAATTTCAATGCAAATCTTCTTAATTGTGGTATGAATATTCAGATTAGAAAGATTCAAGACAAAAGTTTATATTGACATAGAAAATAATAATACTTCAAGCATACTAACAAAGCAATTATGTCTTCTCAAAATAACATGGCCAAAGAAAGTTATCCCTACAAAATCATATAGTCTGGCTATGCTCCATCTTCCCCACACAAAGTATTTAAATCATGCACAACCCCGATGACAAGCCAAGCAATTGTTTCATACTCTAACTTTTTCAATCTTCACGCAATACATGAGCATGAGCCATGGATATAGCACTATAGGTGGAATAGAATGGTGGTTGTAGAGAAGACAAAAAGGAGAAGATAGTCTCACATCAACTAGGCGTATCAATGAGCTATGGAGATGCCCATCAATAGATATCAATGTGAGTGAGTAGGGATTGCCATGCAACGGATGCACTAGAGCTATAAATGTATGAAAGCTCAACAAAAGAAACTAGTGGGTGTGCATCCAACTTGCTTGCTCACGAAGACCTAGGGCAATTTGAGGAAACTCATCATTGGAATATACAAGCCAAGTTCTATAACGTAAGATTCCCACTAGTATATGAAAGTGACAACATATGAGACTCTCTATATGAAGAACATGGTGCTACTTTGAAGCACAATATATGAGACTCGCTATATCATGGTGCTACTTTGAAGCACAAGTGTGGAAAAAAGGATAGTAGCATTGCCCTTTTTTGGGCCTTCTTTTTCTTTCTTTGGCCTTTCTTTTGTTCTTTTTTTGGGACAATGCTCTATTGAATGATGATCATCACACTTCTATTTATTTACAACTTAATGATTACAACTCGATACTAAAACAAAGTATGACTCTATATGAATGCCTCCGGCGGTGTACTGGGATATGCAATGAATCAAGAGTGACAAGTATGATAGAATTATGAATGGTGGCTTTGCCACAAATACTATGTCTACTACATGATCATGCTAAGCAATATGACAATGATGGATGTGTCATGATGAACTAGATGGTGGAATGTTGCATGGCAATATATCTCGGAATGGCTATGGAAATGCCATAATAGGTAGGTATGGTGGCTGTTTTGAGGAAGGTATATGGTAGGTGTATGATATCGGCGAAAGTTGCGCGGTATTAGAGAGCCTGGCAAGGGTGGAAGGGTGAGAGTGCGTATAATCCATGGACTCAACATTAGTCATAAAGAACTCATATACTTATTGCAAAAATCTAGAAGTTATCAAAGCAAAGTATTACGTGCATGCTCCTAGGGGTATAGATTGGTAGGAAAAGACCATCGCTCGTCCCCGACCGCCACTCATAAGGAATACAATCAATAAATAAATCATGCTCCGACTTCATCACATAACGGTTCACCATACGTGCATGCTATGGGAATCACAAACTTCAACACAAGTATTCTTGAAATTCACAACTACTCAACTAGCATGACTTGAATATTATCACCTCCATATCTCAAAACAATTATCATGCTTCAATCTTTTCTTAGTATTCAACACACACAAAAGAAAGTTTCAAAAATCTTGAATACCAAGCATATTATTATTAGGCAAATTACCATGCTATTAAGAGACTCTCAAATTACTTTAAGTGAAGCATGAGAGATCAATAGTTTCTTTAAAACAAATCCACCACCATGCTCTAAAAGATTTAAGTGAAGCACATAGAGCAAAATTATCTAGCTCAAAGGATATAAGTGAAGCACACAGAGCAAAACTATCTAGCTCAAAAGATATAAGTGAAGCACATAGAGCAAAACTATCTAGCTCAAAAGATATAATTGAAGCACATAGAGTATTCTATCAAATTTTAATTCATGTATGGCTGTCTAAAAATGTGTGTACATCAAGGATGATTGTGGCATATTAAGACACAAAGACACAAATAATACAAGACGCTCCAAGCAAAACACATATCATGTTGGTGAATAAAAATATAGTTCCAAGTAAATTACCGATGGAAGTGGACGAAAGAGGGGATGCCTTCCGAGGCATCCCCAAGCTTTGACTTTTTGGTGTCCTTGGATTATATTGGGGGTGACATGGGCATCCCCAAGCTTAGGCTCTTTCCACTCCTTGTTCCATGATCCATCAAAAGAATTCACCCAAAACTTGAAAACTTCACAACACAAAACTCAAAATAGACAACTCGTGAGCTCCATTAGTGAAAGAAACCAAAAGACCACTTCAAGGTACTGTAATGAACTCATTCTTTATTTATATTGGTGTTAAACCTACTGTATTCCAACTTCTCTATGGATTATAAACTATTTTACTAACCATAGATTCATCAAAATAAGCAAACAACACACGAAAAACAGAATCTGTCAAAAACAGAACAGTCTATAGTAATCTGTAGCTAGCGCAAGATCTGGAACCCCAAAAATTCTAAAATAAATTGCTGGACGTGAGTAATTTATCTATTAATCATCTTCAAAATTAATTAACTAAATATCACTCTTAAAATAAAAATGACAGCAGTTCTCGTGAGCGCTAAAGTTTCTATTTTTTACAGCAAGTTCAACAAGACTTTCCCCAAGTCTTCCCAACGGTTCTACTTGGCACAAACACTAATTAAACACAAAAACACAACCAAAATAGAGGATAAATAATTTATTTATTACTAAACAGGAGCAAAAAGCAAGGAATAAAAATAAAATTGGGTTGCCTCCCAACACTAGCTAGGCATAAAAGCGAGGATAGATCTAGGTATTGCCATCTTGATTCTTAATTCTTTTAGCGATGTTATGCTCGAATCCGGGAGGTTCCTTACGTTTCCTTTCATATTCAGAGATATTGAGATCTAAAGAATCCAACCGCTTATTGCAAAGAGTAATCAAGATATTCATGCGGTGAAGATTTAAGCTAACGCTCTTAAGAGGTTCAAGAGATTTCTGTAAAATCTTAGTTACTTTGCAATTTTTTTCAAAAAGTTGTGTTTTATCTTGGGTATGATGGAGCCCCTTTTGTTGAGGTAAAGTTCCTACTATACCTTCTATAATTTCATGCGCGATACTGGGATCAATTTCAATAAAATTGCCCTTGGCAACACAATCTAAAAGTTGTCTATGGGACAAATTAAGCCCAACATAAAAGTTG